>NC_061119.1:154721699-154844776 GCF_002878395.1 Capsicum annuum | reverse complement strand
TGGGGAAGTTGTTTGAAAGGAAACAGTCATATGTACTTAAATGCTTTGATTCCATCCTTATGTGCATTATGTGCTATGTCTTTTGAGTTAAATGGTCTTCTTATAGATAATAGCACCTTGGATGATGCTTTTACAATTGATTCCTTCCTATACTACCTCTTTGCTTATGATGATATCATGCTATTCTAGGATTTAATAACAATGCTATATGGGTATTGTGGACTTTAAAACCAATTGAGGCACCACTCTTAATGAGGTCTCTTAAAAAGGTAAAGAAATAATTGTGTCTTATGGCTCCTAAGGTGAAGGTAATTTTACCCTTTAAACTATTTGATGACATTATGACCTTTATGATTTCCTTATCTCTTGATGAAACCCATAGCCAACCACTTTGTACATTCTTCAATAAGTTTCTAATGTTCAAAACTAGGGATCCTTGGTTATGTCTTAAGTGTGCGCAACCTTGGCATGATGCTATTATTATTTGTGCTAACCCTAACCCTCATGTCATGAGGATGTTGTATTTGGTTTCCCTTTCTTTGGTTTGCAAGGTTTGGATTCGAGGTTGAATCTTTTTCAAGAAGGGGAGGATGATACAAGCCAAATTACCTCTAGACCTTTGGATGAGATACATATGATGCTTGAGGTTCTTAATGAATCCTTAGTTCTTTTAAAAAATGCTACATGGAGGAAGATTACCATTAAGGAGGGTCAAAGGACTTTGGCGAGGTCGAAGGAGTGCAAAACGAGGCTCAAAATCCACTTGGAAGGATCATGTCAAGGCGCTTTGGATCTGCTTTGATCCGCTCTAGAATTTCAAGAGTGGGTCAAAACATTCCCTAGTGGGTCTTTTCATAGATTTGGGTCACTTTTGGGCCCTAATTATGTAATATGTAGTCAAACTATAAATGCTTGGTTGCAAGGTTTATTTCCTTAGTTTTTGGATGATATCTTTACATGATGTATTCATGAGACTCCATGGGGGTGTTTAAGTGCTTGGAAAAGCATGTTTTGAACTTTGCTTAGAAATGATAGTTGTAAGGCAGATCTAATCCCCTTTGCGGTCATTGTAAGAGTTAGGTGCCTATTGATAGTCATTAAGGGAGGTTTTAGGATTTGATACATCCTTCGATTGCCTTTGTGATATCAATTTCGTGTCTATCTTTCTATCCTCCTTTTCCTATTTATCTATCTTTACTTTTGCCTCTTTAATTTGAGTCCTCGTGGGTCGATTTGTATCATTAAGGGTGAGAACTAATCATAAAAAATAACTATCTATGTGTTGTGCCTGTATGGGGGCCTATATATAATGTAATTATCGAAATGAGATATTATGTGATATGTGTGACTGTGGGTCCTATGTGATATTAATAGCCTTGAATACATGTGAATAATTATAGTATGTTGTTAAAATGCTTAATGTGGTACCATTGGTGTATTGTAATTATATTCATACTTTGCTGGCATATCAAAAATGTGGAAATTCATGGATGAAACAAAAATAATGAGTGGATATCGGCTCATATAATTATGGAAATAAATCATTGTGGTTGGCTGTCAAAATATATCAGTGATTGGTTGTGGAAATATATCATTTGGATGGTTATGGAAATACTCATTGTGATTGATTATGAGCATTACATCTTTATGTCATTCTCTTTTATGAAACATTGGTACCACTGTGGCAACATCTGAGAAACACTGGCAAAACCTGATAACACCTTTCTGAGAGATATGCCGAAAAAAAGATATGAATATGTGGATTGTATACAGGTTGACGAACCCCCCATGAGTCCTGCATTGGGAGGCTTGCCTCCGTAGGTGTATTTTGGAATTATGTGGTGATCCTGAAGGTTATGTGATGACCTCGTGCATCATCATCATTATCATATACATGGCATTTGCTTTATTATTTTTATGTTGTGTTTGTACTGCCATATTGACTTGTCTTCTATCTATTTGTTCTATATTTTGACTTGTAATATCTAATTGATCTATCTTCCTTTATTAGTACTTGATTATCTTGATTATACATGTTCCTCTTTTGTTCTACTTGAATGTGATATTGTGTATATTTATATCCCTATCTAGTGTGTTTTTGTATTATATATGGATATTATATAACTATTAGTGCAAGCAGTGTGGGCTACCGTTGTGGGATATTTTCTAATTGCAGGTGAACTGCCCTTAGTGTATATTTTGTATGCTTTATTTACTACTTTTCTTGGTCGGCCAATGATACCTACTGAGTACATCTAGACCGTACTCATGCCTACTGTGCCCTTTCAATGTAGGTCCTAACTCGAGTGCACCTCAACTTGCTTGACTTGGGCGATTATTGGAGCTTCGACGGTTACAGTTAGACATTCATGCGTTCGAAGTTCATCTCTATGTTTCTATAGTAGATATGTATTTATTAGTGTTCGAAGACAAATATTATTCCATTGTAGTTATTTTTCTGATGTATTTGACTCTTGGATTGTATTTGTAGTTATTACACTATTGACACCTGGATTTGGGCATGATTGGTATTTTGGATAAGTTCTTTTCGCATTGTTATAATTATTTTTATGGTTTGTCTTTGTTCTAGAAGCCTTACCTTTGGTATTTCTGTATTTTTTTCCTTTTTGTATTAGTTTGTGTAATAGGTTTACTTGTCAAGGTACGCTGCGACGAGTGCCATCATGGCCCTTGTTTTTTGGTCTTGACAAATTGGTATTAGAGCAGCCATATCTCATTGGTCTCAACGGTGTAAGAACAGGATGTCTAATAGAGTCTCGTGAATCGGTACATAGATATTTGTATCTATCTTCGAAAGGTATAAGACTTCTTTAGGAAACTTTCCTCATTCTATTCTTTATCGTGTGAAGTTCTTTCATACTTGGCATTTTGTGTTGCGTTTCACTCTTTCTGCGCGAATGGTGTTGCTTATATGGTCTATCAGTTGAGAGATGATGCTAGATATTGGTAGAGATCATTTTGGAGTTGTAGACCCTGTGATTCTCCTAAGATAGCTTTGGATCAATTTGTCGAGGGTTTCCTAGACAAATTTGTGCCTTTTAGTTTGAGAGATCGTATACGAGATGAGTTTAACCATTTATAGCATGGCTCTGTGACAGTTGTTGAGTATGAGGAACACTTCCATACCCTGTCCAAATATTCCTAGAATAGCATTTCCATCGAGTTTGACAAGATTCAAAAGTTTGTGAAGGGTTTGGATGTCTCCCTTTAGTTGGCTATGTGTTAGATGGTTGTGCTTAGGGTTTTTTCAGAGTATTATGGATCATGCTAAGATGACAGAGGGTATTCTTAGTTCATCTCAGGGAGGCGCCAAGAAGGCGCAATGTTTTGGTGAGTTCAGGAGTCAAACCTCTTAAGGCAGAGATTTTAGAGGTTCCTTTGGATACCATGGTAGGTCAGTGGAGGCTTTACAAAGTTCAGGTGATGGATCTTTTTGTTTAGAAGTTTAGGGTGGTTGTTCGTACCCAATTATACCTTCTCTAGTTTAGAATAGTAGTAGAGGTTACTATGTGTGTGATGATATTGGCCATGTGGGTAGGGACTGTCCCTGCCGGGTGATTCGAGCTACTCCTATTACAGCTGTGAGGGGTAAGGGTGCTACCAAATGAGTAAGAGGTAGAGTTGGTAGAGCCCATAGTGGTGGTCATGGGGACACTCAGGTAGTTAGTGGTCGTGGACAGTGTTATGCTATACCAGCCAGATCTGAGGCATAGGCTTCAGATGCTGCGATCTCAAGTATCATCCCCATTTGTTTCAGACCGGCATCTGTGTTATTTTATCCTGGATCAACTTTATCCTTTGTGTCTGTGTATTTTTCTTTGGGTTTTGATTTTGTTAGTGATCCTCTTTCCATGTCTATTCGTGTATCTACCCCGATAGGTGATTCGTTAGTGGTGGATAGGGTTCACTAATCTTGTGTTGTGACTTTTTCTAGGCGTGAGACTTTGGTAGACTTGCTTGTGTTAGATATGGTTGATTTTCATGTTCTTTTGGGTATGAATTGGTTGGCTCCTTATCATGTTGTCCTAGATTGTTATGACTGTGATTCTAGCTTCACCGGGTGTGCCAAGAATAGCTTGGAAGGGTACACTTTATTCAGATCTTTAGAGGATTATATCTTATGTCTAGACTCGTAAATTGGTTGAGAGGGGATGTTTATCATTCTTGGCTCATATTCATAACACAGTGTTGTTTCGCCTCCTTCTTATATTCTGTCTGTGTTGTCCGTGAGTTTATGGATCACTACAACATTTTTGCCCTAAGGCCACACTAAATTGGGACAAAAATTTAGTGTAGTCTAAAATATTTTTAGGCATGCTTTTCAAATGTAGCCTTGAGTTTTAGCTTTAAGCCATGTAATTTTGACAACATTTGTAAAGCGTATTCTTTAATACAATAGGCTACACTTTATAAACGTTGCCATATTATTATATAATTGGCAACACCTTTTACAAATATGGTCACACTTTTAGGATGTGGATATTTTCATTATTTTAAAACAACTTACAAGTGTTGCCTCATAACTTTTCAAAAATTTACACCAAAATCTGATATTCCCTCCAATATTTTTAACACTAAAATATTATATTCCCTCAAATTTCTAATTACCAAAAAAATCATAAAATATTTGTCAAAAAATAATAAAATATTTTTTGAGCAAAATAAATTTTTGAATAACATATACTTTATCAGCTAAATAAAATTAATATTATCAGCAGGAAACTAGAAATTATTCAACCTAAACCTCCGGCGAGTTAGGCTTATTTGGGAAAAAATTATCAGCATAATTTGGGTAAAAATTTCTAGGGTTGAGACTGCCGCTGGCGAGGAAGAGGCATCCCTACCACCGATGATGGGCAAAAAATAAAAGGGTCGGTGCTTATCGTTCAGAATTATTTCTTGTTCAATATCTCATCACTCTTCTGTCTAGATGCTGACTGAACTTTATATTTTTCCATATACTAATTTGCAGATAGATACTAAAGATATCCTTTTTATCTGTGATGGAACTTTTGTTGGTTTAGAGAAGACAATTTCAGAAAGGTAATATGTCAAACTCAATTAATTTCATGAAACACATTATGTTAAGTGATATATTATCATTCAAATTATCATTCTTGTACTTCTAGACGACAAGATTCTTCAATTGGATTTGGAGCACCTGTTCGAAATAACATGAGAATTGATGGTCTAACTTATGTTGTAGTCATATCATCACTGTTGGAATCTGTGAGGAGATCCCTGTGACTCTTGAGCGTAGTTTCTTTTTAAAAAAATTATTTTGTAGATCTAATGATTCTGCGACTCTTTATTTTTCTGAAATTCTAGAAACCAAATGCATTTGAAGCATTTGTTTGACATTGCTTTCTATATCTAGGTAGAAAGTGATGATCTCACTACATATGGACTCATACCTGAATTTGTGTGGTGATTTCCAGTTTTAGTGAGTTTATCTTCACTGGATGAGGATCATCTTGTTCAGGTTTGTCTACTTTGTTCACCTTTTGGCAATATATTTCTGGTTTCACATGTGTTGCTTTAATCGGTTTTTTAGGGAACTCCAACTGTGCTTAGGTTGTTGATGACCAACTTAAAAATAGTCAAATTATGGTGAATCCTCATAGTATGTGTTGATGAAGTCCTAATAAAATGGGCCTAACCAAAATAAAATATACCCCAATTTTTAAATGTGTTTTTGATCGATTGATTAGATGGGGAACTTTGGATTTTTTCACTTTGCTTTAGGTTCTATCGTGGACTCTTAGCTGGCATTAAGAAGGGAAGAATTGTAAACTCAATATGTTGCGTTTAAGGTACCCTCTTCTGATATATGCCTTTCTCTCTTTCTTTGCTCCCCTTTTCCACGTCGACATCAGTAAAATAATCTTTGTGCCTTAATAATTGAAGCTTGAGGCACTGCTGCTGCGTACCAATAATTATATTATTAAACTTCTTAAAATAGACCTCCGCGCCTTCATATTCTTTGCATTTATAGTCTGGATCAAAAGTAATCTTGAACTTGTAGCTTATAATTCAAATATCTTATTTAAATACCTTGACCTAGTTAAATGCTTTTATCTCTCAACAGTAGGTTAAAACATAGATAGAGAAATGGAAACCAACCAACTGAAGAAATAGAAAAGTGTGTGGTTGTATTATTTTTAAACATCATTTACACCTGCTGTGAGAAGCCTTCTTGAATGTTCAATTTGCATACATTTAGAAATTATTTTGTTTACGCCTTTTGGACTACCAGGGATAAGGAGGAAAAACAGTTATAGGCTGCTTGAAGATGAAAAAGAATGTTTGAAGTTGATGTTCTCTTCCACTTTTCACCTTTCGCATTGTTTCTTACTTCCTTTTTCTCCTTTTGGTTGTGGATCCTTATTTTTGCTCCGCAGGTTCTCACAAAACCCAAAAATGCTTTTTACAAGCAATACAAGCAAATGTTACACTTGAATAATGTAAGCTTTGTTTTCAAAAAAAGGATAATGTAAGCTTTTAGCTCAGTGTTGTTTACATTTGGCATTGACGCTTTATTCTTCTAAAAAATAAAATTTCTCTCTTTTTCTCCAACAAACTTGTGGGAAAAAAGGAAAAGAGAACAAGAAGAAGATTTCTTGATTTAATATATATATATATACACACACACACACACTCTTCATTTTGATGGACTGGATCACAATCAGTCAATTTACTGCATGATGATTTATTTTGATGTTATAGGTCAAATTATAGTTTACCGAGAATGCACTTCGACTTATTACCTAGAAAGCCATTGCCAAGAACACTGGTACCCAAGGTTTAAGATCCATACTAAAAAGTATTCTGACTGAAGCCATGTTTGAGGTATTGCATGGAACCACAATTTGATATATTTTGGCATTAATTCTGGAAGAGCTTGGAAAAATATCTCACCATTTTACTTTTGTTACATTGAGGCTATTCAAGGGAGGAGATATGTCACCTTTTTATGTGATAGTTTGAAGTACCTGCGTCAATTATTACTTTCCAAAAATTTACATGAGCACCTCGTGACTGGTTGACAAGATATCTTATAAAGAACTTTGCTCCAAATTTATGAGCCTAAACATGATTTTTATTTGTCTTTTGGAATGGGCCTAAAATTGGGTTTGAAATCTCCAAAAGTTCTATGAAAGTGCTTTTCGCTCAAACCTTTATAACTAAATATTTTTTTAACCATGTAGCAAATACTTGAATTATTTTTTCATGCTCAAATACATCACATTCCCCAACGATGCCTCAGTGAAGACATGGCTCTTTTGTCAAGTTTGCCTCTGATTTCAATGCAACCTGTCCGTTTAAAAATCATCATCTTTACATAGCTCTTGTGATCCTTGTGTTTTGTCGACCACATGGCACTTAGAGGATCCTTTGTGTATGTCACAGCTATTCTCATAAGCCATATGCTGGAATATTTTGTACAGGTTTCTAGAAGTAAGCCAGGCGAGGAATCTGTAGAAGTTGTCTTGGTTAATGAAAAGGTTGTTGGAATAGCTGATAAATCTGAATGTGGAGCAAAAGTTCTTCGTGGTAACAGTGGGGGTGGAGGATATTTCCCATCCTAGTGGATCAACAATGACAATAGTATGCCTCCTTGTATAGATAAGCCCTTTAAGACAAACTTTTATCGACCCCTAGAATTATATAGCTGAGTATCTGCAAAGGTAGTCTTTATCAATTATAGAAATTCATTTCAGGAATCAAGATTGACCATAATAATTTAGAAATATAATTCAAGCTGATCAGATGTACCATTCGGCAAGTTTTATTACAATTTGCCTTCAATGTGTAGTCACCTATAGTTTATGTTTGATGGGTAGTGATGTGAACAAATTTTCTCTCTCTTGTTTTTTTAATCATCCAAAGGAAACTTAATTCTCTCTTCACTTCGAAGAGATACAAAAAATACTTGTCCGAGTAAACATTGTTATACCACACACATCACTACCTAGCTCTGGGATTTGAACCTTAAGAAATTCTCTTTTCTTCCATTATAGAAGTGTTAACTTTTAAGAAGCTTGTTTTGCCAAGAAGTGGAGAAATGTGAATTAAAGAACTGTTTGATCAAGATTTTCTATGCTCTCTAGAAGGGTTGTGGAGTGTAAGTTTATTAAATTGATTTAACTTCTTTTCTTTTTCAGGAAAAGAAGGAAGCAACAGAAGAAGACTTGGATTCAGAGTTTGAGACTCCGACAAAAGCCTTGAGCTTGGGATTTCAGTGGTCTATTTCTTTTCAATTTTCCTTGTTTTGTGTGTCTGATTTCTTCTATATAAATTAATTTTCAAACGCGCAAAAATAGTTGGGGTATAAGGTATTTTTTTATACAAGTTCCATAGCCTCTTTCCTTGGAATCCTGATCTGATCCGTTTCGACTTCTAGGATAATGCTACAAATTATTCAGTTTGTTTTCATCTTATTAGAAGTTCTATTGAAGGTGCGAGATTGATTAAATTAAATTTGTACGTGTTAAGGTAGGTAAGAGTCCCAAAAAAGAGAAGACAACTTGTGTATATCATTGAACTAGAGAGTTCTATCTTATAATGGTAAGGTGTGTTTTTGTTTGATATCCTCGACTCCTTGTTATTCCTTCTTTATAGCAACATGAGATAGTATTTGCATAAGTTGGACACAATATTCTACTATCATAATAGAACATCAACGCTCCTCACGTAAGTCCAAGTTCAGTTATAATAATCTTTCCCCATTATACGAGCATTTTGTTGTCAATACCAAAGGATAAGGTGAATATCGATATTTAGGAATCATGCATGATGACAAATTCACATAAATAATAGTTGATTTTACTTCTTTTGTTTCATTTTGAATGTGTAGGCTCAATGCGGGGTATCAAATTTGAATGGTGGGCACCACAAATCAACTTGATCTAGATTGAAGTGAATGATGAAGGATTTTTGAAATATTTGATATATGTTTATATACATTTGGTTTTGTGTGGAACTTGGTACAAATTTTTGTTATGTTATTTTCTAATAAGTATGTAAAAGACATGTTTTTTTGAAATCAAATCTATGCACTTCAATTATTTATTAGCTAATTGGTGCGTGAGATTATATAAAATATGTATGTTTATGTAATATGCTTAGTGATGTATACATTTTTATCAAAATAATTATTTTTCAATTAGAAATTACGTACTAATATTTTATATGCTAAATGTCATTTCTGTAAAATGTGGCTTAAACTATCAAATTTTAGGAAATATTGCTACACTTCAAAAGTGTGGCTAAAATATGCTTACACTTTACAAGTGTTGTCATAGAGGATGTATAAAAGGCTACATTTTTTACGTGTGGCTAGTAATAACGAAAATTCATGTTTTTAAGTGTTGTTATAGAGGTGCTACAAAAGGCTACAATTGTGAAGCGTGCCCAATAGTAAAACAAAGGCACTATTTTTTAAGTGTTGTTATAGAGGTGCTACAAAAGGCTATGCTTATAAAGTGAGCCCAATAGAAAATCAAATGCAACACTTGTAAGTGTAGCTTTATCAACTAAAAGTGCTGCCAATGACAAGCTGCAAAGCGTGGCCTTTATACCTTAATGGCCACACTTTTTAAACTTAGCTGATATGGAAACACTTGAAAAGCGTGGCCTTTGATCAAAGGTTATGTCTTTTTAGGCCACCCCCCAAAAAGTGTTGCCTAAAGTCCAAAAGTTTAGATTTTGATCAAAGGCAACACTTTTTGCTATTTTAGGCCACACTTTACAAGAGTGGCCTTAGGCTAAAAATGTTGTAGTGGATGTGCTCCCTACGGACTTGCCTGGTATGCCTCCAAATTAAGATATTGATTTTGCTATTGATGTTGAGCCGGACACCAAGCCCATTTCTATTTCTCCTTATAGGATGGCCCACTAGAGTTGAAGGAACTGAAGGATCAGTTGTAGGAGTTGTTGGATAAGAGATTTAGCTGACCTAGCATTTCACCTTAGGGTGCGCTTATCTTATTTGTGAAGAAGAAGGATGGTTCGATATGGATGTGTATTAATTATCTATAGCTGAATAAGGTGACGGTTAAGAATAAGTGTCATTTTTTTCAGATTGATGATTTATTTGATCAACATTAGGGTATTGCAGTGTTTTCAAAAATTAATTTGAGGTCCGGTTATCACTAGTTGAGGATTAGAGCTTCAGATATTCTGAAGATATCTTTTCAGACTCAATATTATCATTATGAGTTGTGGTCATGTCCTTTGAGTTAACCAATGCCCATGCTGCATTCATGGAGTTAATGAACTGGGTGTTTCAACCGTATCTTGACTCCTTTGTTATTGTATTTATAGATGATATCTTGATTTATTCAAAAGGGGAGGTTGAGCATAAGGATCATTTATGGGTTGTGCTTCGGAGATTGAGGGATGAGAAATTATATGTTAAGTTCTCTAAGTGTGAGTTTTGGTTGGAGTCTATTTCTTTCTTGGGTCATATGGTGACTAAGGAAGATATTTTGGTTGATCCAGCCAAGGATGCAGTTTTTCATAATTGTAATACCACCCCATGGTGTCCTCGATTTAATACCTCACTTCATAGCATGCTTAAAGGGGTAATCATCAGAAAAAACTTAGTCATATTTTAAGCTCCTAAACTTTTGGAATTTCAAAATTAATTTTTTCCAACCTTGAGATATGAATTTGTAAGTTGATTCATGTTTGGGGGAGTAAAGGGGATGTCTCGGTAAAGTTTTGGATTTTTCAAACAACATTAGAGGTGTGTTTGGATGTTGGAAATAGTGGCTCGATACAAAGTCGATGCGCCACGTCGATGAAGCAGTGGCCCAACGCGATATCGACGCATCGCATTGGATGGCACATCGGGTGCCCAGATTGCATTTTCTTTTAAACTTCGGGTCATGAGGGGTATATTAGTCTATTTCCCTCATCTAAAATCTTTCATAACATGAAATTTAATCATTTTTGGGGCTAATACATCAAAAACCACTTATAACCTCTCAAAATCAAAACCCTAGTCCTTTCCCCTAAGATCAAGAGCTTATCTTAAAGTCAAGAATTCCAAGAACTTATTTGAGATTTGGATTTCCACTCTTTCTCCTAAGTGATCTAAGGTACGTGGGTTTTTCCTAACTACATGGGCTTGTTGAAAACACTTTGAATAAGGTTTAAAGTTTTATAAATCAGGAATTTACAAAAAAAAGGGTTTTGGAATTCACGTTTACAATTGTGCATCATGAATTCCTTATTGATATTACGTTTCTAGTATTGAGGCCTCCCTTGCAATTGATCTTTTACCTATGTACATATATATATGCATGCACTTTATGAGTTTAGATGTTGAATTGAGAGCATCAATTATTGGAAATCCCTCTCTTGTTTAAAGGTTTTCTTGTTTTCGTAAGTCACATTTTATTCGATTGTATCTTGTGAAGTATGATTCAAATGCCTTTTATGGTTGTTAAAATTTGTTTATGGATTTTCATTAAAGAGGGGGTATTGTACTTGGTGTTAAAGGTTAATGTTGTTTATTAAAAAGAATTGCATGCTTTTTCATAAACCTCATGACCACCACATGTGTGCTGAATAGGTGAAAACAGTGATCCCTATATAATTTGGCAAATGTTTTTGAAGTATTACTCTTCTTAAATTGTTGAAGTACGGTGGTCCAATTTTTTTGTGTTTTTAATGAAGAGATTTCCCCATGATACTTTATGGCTTAGAGATACGACTTATAAGTCAATGGTATGAACATACTATATAAATGAATACCATAACAAAGTAAGAGTTTCAGACTTGATTTCAGAGAATACATGTCTTAAAGAGCTAAAAATAGGCTTAAAGAGGGTTAGGTGGTTGCCCAAAGAAGGCTTGAGTTCAAATAACTCCTAGCCTAAAAATTGTATTTTGCCGATACAAGTTCATTATATCCCTAAGAGGGACCATACGCTGGCCTAGTACCCATGGCGTATTAGAGACTGAGACTCCAACCCTTGCGGAAAACATAGGTTGGGGGCTTAGCTGCCGAGGGAGATTCCATATAACCCATGGGATTTCAGAGTAGTAGGGTATACCACCTAGCTTAGAAGTAAAATAAAGAGTGAGTCATAGAGTTCAGAAAATTGTTCAGAGTCTTTTAAATATGCCCATGTGTTTCTTTTTCATATGTTATATTTATAAAACTGTTTTTAAATTATTCTTACCTATGTTGAATAAAAGTTATTATTTTGGGATTGCTCTTAGTACCAGTACGATTTTATTGACCCCCTATATTATAGGGTCTGAGGCTCAGTCAAGAGGTCCTGCTAAGCCATGGAGTTATCAGACAGAAGTGTGCAGTTGGTAAGCCTTCTTTATTTTGGAAGGCCTATTTCTTTTTTTTTGGACATTGATATTTACTTTGGTTTAGGTCTGACTAGGGACCTTGTCCTAGTTTTCAGACAGTTATTAAATTCATATGTAGTAGAGATTTCATAGAATGAACCAGATGTGGTCTAAAGGTTGATGGATTTTTGTCTGTATTGATAAACTGAATTTAGTACGTGACAATGATTTCGTATTGTTTTATATTTTGCATTTTCCTTCATATTAAATGAGAGTGTGTATGATTGCCATGTAGATAAGGGCACTCGGGCCTTCACGGTTTGGGATGCCCATCACGGCTAGGGCCTCGATTTGGGTCATGAGAAACTTGGTATTAGAGCATGGTTCATGGTCCCAGGGTGTCTACAAAATTGCGTCGGGTAAATTTTTGTTTATGGATGTGTAGCGTGCCACACTAATAACCAGGAGGCTACTAGGCATTTAGGAATGCTCCTCTTCTTTGTGGTTTAGTTAATGCTGTAGAGTCTGAATGTCCTCTAATCATTGGTCTCTTATATTCAGAAAAACTATCATGCCTTCATGCCGCTCAATGAACAGAATGCCCAAACTGAAGATTTCCATCCTACCCATGGGATGAGGAAACGTAATAAGGGTCACACTCCTGAATTTGTTGTTGCCTCGGGAGTCCTTCCTAATCAGACTAGTCCACCCAGTGCACTTAGGGCTCCTCAGTTTGGGACTAACCTCACCCAACCTCCCCAAAAAGAGATATCAAATGTGGAGTTCAGACAATCGATGCATACGATTACACAGTTAGTAGTTTCCCAGGCCTGACGGTCGGAGGATGTTGGCTCTGCTTCTGGTGCATCTGAGATCACACAGGTGGGCCAGTTAATGAGACTGAACCCGCCTAAGCTTATGGGTACAAAGGTAGAGAAGATCCCACAAGAGTTTGTAGACGAGATGGAGAAAATTTTTGAGTGATGCATGTGGATGAAGTGGAAGGGGTTGAACTAGCAGCCTATCATGAGTGGAAAGATTCGAGGGGAGATAATGTTGAGCCTTCTGTGTGAGGCAAATTTGTGGAAACCTTCCTGGATCGGTTGTTTCCGCAGGAGTTAAGGGAGTCCAAGGCTGAAGATTTGATGAACCTGAAACAGGGGAAGATGAGTGTCAAGGAGTACACCCTAAAATTTAATCAGCTATCTTGTTATGCTTCGGAACTGGCAGGTAACATAAGGGCCCGTATACAGAACTTTGCATCTGGTCTCTCGAATGTCTTGGTATTGGAGTGAAAAGGGGCAATGTCGAACAAAGATATGGATTTCTCTAGATTGTCCATTCACATACAATAGGTGAAGGAGCAGAAGAAGAGGGTTGCTGAAGCAAGGGAGAAGGACAGACAGGCCAAGAGGGCCAAACCGAAAGACCAGAACTATAGTCAGCACCAAGATGGTAATTAGGGTAACAGGTGGCCAAAGAAAAAGTTTTGGAGTAATGCTCAGTCTGCAGCCAGCGCTCCAGTGCCCAGACCTCCAGCTGATCGGCTGTTTTAGAATTTTTAGCATAGCCATGGACCAAGAGTACAGGGTACACAGTCGCAAAGGAGTATAGCGCAACATAATAGGTCATACCCTCGATGTAACATGTGTGGCAAGTACCACCCAGGAAGATGTCAATTTGGCATAATGGTATGTTATTCTTATGGCCTCCCAGGCCTATCCAGAGAGATTGCCTGACAACGAGAGGTAATATTGGGGAGCTAAGTCGCAAGCTAATTCCTCTATGCCATAACCACCTCCAAAGGGTGCTACTTCATCCACTGGGAGCGATCATAATCGGTTGTATGCTTTATCAAATCACTAGGAGGCTGAGGCTTCACCAAATATAGTCACGGGTATGTTACAAATTTTCTCCCATGATGTATATATGTTACTTGATCCCGGGTCTACTTTGTCTTATGTGACCCTGTATGTGGCGGTTAGTTTTAGGTTTGATCCTAAAGTTATTTCTGAACCTTTCTCTGTTTCCACCCTTATTGGGTACTTAATTGTGGCTAGGAGGGTGTATAAAAATTGTGTTGTGTCCATTTGTAGTCGTGATACGGTGGCAGACCTTATAGAGCTTGATATGGTGGACTTTGATGCTATTTTATGGATGAACTGGCTCCATTCTCATTATGCTACACTAGATTGTAGGACCTGGAAAGTTACTTTCTCTTTTCCAAATGAACCAATGGTAGAGTGGGAAGGGCACTCTATAGCACTTAGAGTGAAAATCTTATCTTACCTTAAAGCCCGTAAGCTTTTTCCAAAGGTTGTTTGTATCATCTTATTCGAGTCAAAGATTCTAATACCGAAAACCCTTCTCTCTAGTCTGTCCCTATGGTTAATGAATCTCCAGAAGTCTTTCTCAATGATCTCCCAGGAATACCACCTGATAGGGAGATAGATTTTTTAATTGATTTATTGTCGGACACCCATTCTATTTCTATTCTGCCATACAGAATGGCTTTGGTAGAATTGAAGGAGTTGAAAGAGAAGCTAACAGACCTTCTTTACACAGGCTTTATCCATCCTAGTGTTTCTCCCTAGGGTGTACCTATGCTTTTTGTATGTAAGAAAGATGGTTCTCTCCGTATGTGTATAGACTATCGTAAGTTAAATAAGGTTACTATAAAAAACAAATATCCCCTTCCTAGAATTGATGATCTCTTTGACTAACTTCAGGGTGCTAAGTGTTTCTCAAAGATAGACCTTCGTTTGGGGTATCATCAGTTAAAGGTTAGGGAGGCAAATATTCCCAAAACAGTTTTTCAAACCCGATATGGCCATTATGAATTCTTAGTCATATCATTCGGATTAACTAATGCTCCTGCAGCTTTCATAGACCTAATAAATATGGCGTACCATCAATTTCTAGATCTATTTGTCATAGTTTTTATTGATGACATTTTGGTTTATTCTAAGAGTGAGGAGGATCATGGCAGTCACTTCTGAATTATCTTTCAGACCCTCAAAGATCATAGGTTGTATGCAAAATTTTCCAAGTGTTAATTTTGGCTTAATGATGTTGCCTTCTTGGGGCATATCGTATCAAGTGAGGGAATTAAGGTAGATCCCTATAATATTGAGGCAGTGAGGAAATGGCCCAGACCCACGACTCCAACCGATATCCAGAGCTTTTTGGGTTTGGCAGGGTATTACAGATGGTTCATAGAAAGTTTTTCTTCCATAGCTGCTCCACTTACCAGGTTGACATAGAAAAAGGTGAGACTCATATAGTCTAACTCTTGTGAGAATAGCTTTGATAAATTGAAGGACAAGTTGACTACTGCGCCTGTTTTGACACTTCCCAAAGGTACAGAGGGTTTTGTTATGTATTGTGATGCATCCCAAGTTGGACTTAGATATGTTCTTATGCAGTATAGTAAGGTGGTAGCTTATGCATCTAGGCAGTTAAAGGGGCATGAGTGAAATTACCCCACTCATGACTTGGAGTTAGCGGTCATGGTGTTTGCACTTAAAATTTGGTGGCATTACCTGTGTGGGGTACATATTGATATTTTTACTGACCATAAAAGTTTATAGTATGTCTTTTCACAGAAAGAGTTGAATCTTAGGCAAAGGCGGTGGTTTGTACTATTGAAGGATTATGGCATGAGCCTGCACTATCATCCAGGCAAGGCGAATATAGTGGTCAACACCCTCAGTAGATTATCTATGGGAAGTTTTTCTCGTGTTAAGGAAGAAAAAACGGAGATGGTGAAAGATATTCACCGACTTGCGAATCTAAGGATGCGACTTTTGGATTCCGAAGATGGACGAGTAATTATGCATGAAATAGCTAAATCTTCCCTATGTGCGGAAGTTAAGGAGAAGCAAGCCGAAGACCCCATCTTGATGCAGATTAGGAGTGATGTGGGTCAATAGAAGGTGATGGCATTTGAAATTGGAGGTGATGGTATTTTGAGGTACCAAGGTAGGCTGTGTGTATCGAATGTGGATGGTTTGCGAGAGAGGATCCTTAATGAGGCTCACACTTTGAGGTATGTTGTTCACCCAGGCTCTACTAAAATGTACCATGATCTTAAAGCTATATATTAGTGGAATAATATGAAATGAGATGCTGATTTTGTTTCCAAGTGTTTGAATTGCCAACAAGTTAAAGTGGAACATTTGAGACCAGGTGGTACTTCCCAAGAGATAGCCCTACCTATGTAGAAATGGGAGATGATCAATATGGATTTCATAACGGGACTTTTGAGGTCCCGAAATAAATATGATTCCATTTGGGTAATTGTAGACCGGATGACCTAGTCAGCTCACTTTCTGCCTGTGAGGACTAACTTTTTGAGAGATGATTATGCCAAGTTGTACATTGAGGAAATAGTTTGCTTACATGGGGAACCTGTATCCATTATATCCGATCGAGGTACGCAATTGTCTTTGCAATTTTGGCAATTTTTTCAGAGGGGTTTAGGTACCTAAGTCAATCTGAGTACTGCATTCCACCCTCAGACCGATAGGCAAGCGGAACACACCATCCAGACCCTAGAATATATGTTGAGGGCCTGTGTAATCATTTGCCATTAATAGAGTTCATCTACAATAATAGCTACCATGCAAGCATTAAGATGGCTCTTTTTGAGGCACTTTAAAGGAGAAGATGTAGATAGCCGATTGGGTGGTATGAAGTGAGTAAAATGCGGTTGTTTGGGCCTAATCTTGATCATCAGGCAATGGAGAAGGTGAAAATCATTAGAGAACGACTTGAGATAGCTCAGAGTCGCCAAAAATCCTACGCCGATGTTAGGAGAAGGGAGCTGGAATTTGAGGTTGGCGATTGGGTATTTCTAAAAGTCTTCCCTGTGAAGGGAGTCATGAGATTAGAGAAGAAAGGAAAGTTGAGTCCTCGCTATATAGGACTATATCAGATTGTGAGAAGGATAGGTGGAGTCGCTAATGAGTTAGAATTGCCCGCAAGTCTGGCTTTCGTTCATCCAATATTCCATGTGTCTATGTTGAAAAAGTTCATTGGAGATCATTCCCTAGTGTTTCCGATAGAGGAGATCAAGGCTATAGACTCCTTATCATATGAAGAAGAGCCTATTGCTATCTTGGACTACCAAGTTCAGAAGCTAAGGAATAGGGAAATAACTTCGGTTAAGGGGCTTTGGGGGAATCAAAGAGTTGAGGAAGCTACTTGGGAATCAGAAGATGATATGCAGATTAGATACCCAACCCTCTTTGAGGCTATAAATAACTACCTAAATGGTATGAGTTATATCCTACTCTCTTAACCTTTTCCCTTGTATGCCTGAAGTCATACTTGGTTGTGTTTCGAGCCATCATTCCGGGATGAATGATCCTAAGGGGGGATAATATAACACCCCGTGGTGTCCTCGATTTAATACCTCACTTAGTAGCATACTTAAAGGGGTAATCATCTGAAAAAGACTTAGACATATTTTAAGCTCCTAAACTTTTAGAATTTCTAAATAGATTTTTTCCAACTTTGAGATATAGATTTTTAAGTTGATTCATGTTCGGGGAAGTAAAGGGGATATCTTGATAAAGTTTTGGATTTTTTGGACAATGTTAGAGGTGTGTTTGGATGTTGTAAATAGTGGCTCGACGCGATATTGACACGTCGCATTGGGTGGCGAGCTGAGTGCCGAGTTCGTATTTTCTTTTAAATTTTGAGTCAGGAGGGGTATATCAGTCTATTTCCCTCATCTAAAATCTATCATAACATGAAATTTAATCATTTTTTGGGCTAAATACATCAGAAACCACTTGTAACCTCTCAAAATCAAAACCCTAGACCTTTCCCCTAAGATCAAGAGTTCATTCTTAAAGTCAAGAATTCCAAGAACTTATTTGAGATTCGCATTTCAACTCTTCCTTCTAAGTGATCTAAGGTACGTGGGGTTTTTCCTAAACTACTAGGCTTGTTGAAAATACTTTGAATAAGGTTTAAGGTTTTATAAATCATGAATTTACAAAAAAGGTTTGGGAATTCACGTTTATAATTATGCATCATGAATTCTTTATTGATATTATTGTTTTGGTTTTGAGGCCTCCCCTTGATATTGATCTTTTACCTATGTATATATATACATGCACGCACTTTATGAGTTTGGATGTTGAATTGAGAGCATCAATTATTGGAAATCCCTCTTTTGTTTAAAGGCTTTCTTGTTTTCATAAGTCACATTTTATTCGATTGCATCTTGTGAAGTATGATTCAAATGCCTTTTATGGTTGTTAAAACTTGTTTATGGATTTACATTGAAGAGGGGGTATTGTACTTAGTGTTAAAGGCTAACGATGTTTATTACGAAGAATTGCATGCTTTGTCTTAAACCTCATGACCACCACATGTTTGTTGAATAGCTGAAAATAGTGATCCCTATATAATTTGACAAATGTTTTTGAAGTATTACTCTTCTTAAAATGTTGAAGTATGGTGGTCCAATTTTTTTGTGTCTTGAATAAATATATTTCCCCATGATACTTTATGGTTTAGAGATATGACTTGCAAGTCAATGGTATGAAGATTCCATATAAATGAATGCCACAACACAGTAAAAGTTTCAAACTTGATTTCAGAGAATACATGTCTTAAAGAGATAAAAATGGGCTTAAAGAAGGTTAGGTGGTTTCCCAAAGAAGGCTTGAGTTCAAATAACTCCTAGCCTAAAAATTGTGTTTTGCCGATACGGGTTCATTATGTCCCCAAGAGGGACCATACGCTGGCCTAATGCCCTATGGTGTATTAGAGACAGAGACTCTAACCCTTGCAGCAAACTCAGGTTGGGAGCTTGGCTGCCGAGTTAAGGGCAGATTCCATATAGCCCATGGGATTTCAGAGTTGTAGGGTATACCACCTAGCCCAAAAGTAAAAGAAAAAGTGAGTCATGGAGTTCAAAAAATTGTTTAGAGTTTTTTAAATACGCCCATGTGTTTCGTTTTCATATTTTATATTTATAAAACTGTTTCTAAATTGCTCTCATCTATATTGAATAAAATTTATTATTTTGGGATTGTTCTGTGTACCAACATGATTTTATTGACTCCTTATATTTCAGGGTTTGAGGCTCAGTCCATAGGTTTTGCTAAGCCGTAGAGTTATAGACAGAAGTGTGCAGTTGGTGAGCCTTCTTTGTTTTGGTAGGCCTGTTTTTTTTTTGGACATTGATTTTTACTTTAGTTTAGGTCCAACTTGGGGCCTTGTCCTAATTTTCAGACAGTTATTAAATTCGTTTGTAGTAGAGATTTCGTAAACTGAACCAGATGTGGTCTAGAGGTTGATGGATTTCTTTCAGTATTAATAAACTGAATTTAGTACATGACCATGATTCCACATTGTTTTATATTTTGTATTTTTCTTCATATTAAACGAGAGTGTGTATGATTGCCATGTGGAGAAGGGCACTCAGGCTTTCACGATTCGAGATGCCCCTCACAGCTAGGGCTTCGGTTCGGGTCATGACAGTAATTAGGCTAGACCTACTTTGCCCACCGATATTCGGAGTTTTTTTAGCTTAGCAAGTTATTATCGATATTTTGTTGAGGGTTTTTCATCTATTGCAGCTCCTTTGAATAAGTTGACTCAAAGAAAGATTTTCTTTCAGTGGTCTGATGTTTGTGAGGTGAGCTTTCAAAAGCTCAAGGATTTGTTGACTCCAGCTCCTATATTTGTTTTTCCCAAGGAGAACGTGGGCTTTACTGTGTTTTGTGATGTTTCTGGTGTTTAATTGGGTGGTGTGTTGATTCAAAAGGGCAAGATGATTACATATGTGTGTTGTCAGTTGAAGCCTCATGAGAGAAATTATCCTACCCATGATTTGGAGTTGTGCATAGTCGTGTTTGCCTAGATGTTGTGGAGGCACTACATGTATGGAGTCCGTTTTGAGATCTTCTCAGATCATTGTAGCCTTCAGTACTTCTTTACCCAGTGAGATCTTAATATGAGGCAATGTCATTGGCTTGAGTTGCTTAAGGATTATAACTTGACTATTCTCTATTATTCGGGCAAGGCTAATGTGGTTGAGAATGCCTTGAGTCGAAAGTCAACTTGCATGGGTAGCTTGGCGTATCTTTTGACCCAAGAGAGGCCTTTGGCCTTAGACATTTAGTCTTTATCTAACTAGATGGTTAGACTTGATATTTTGACACCTGGGCATTTTTTGGCATTTATAGAGACTAGATTTTCTTTGATGGAGCAGATTTGAGCTCATTAGTTTGATGATGTTGGATTGAAGTTGATTCGAGGGATGTGCCAGAAAGAATATATGATATATATGGATTGTATACAGGTTGACAAATCCCCCATAGCTCCTGTTTTGGGAGGCTTGCCTCCGTAGGTGTATACGAGGATTGTGAGATGATCCCTTAGGTTGTGCAAAGACCTCATTCATCATCATTATTATCATTATATTTCACTTACTTTATTGTGTTTATGTTGTGCTTGTACAACCATATTGACTTATCATGTATCTATTTGTTTTATATCTTGACTTGTAAATGTCTAATTGTTCTATGTTACTTTATTAGTACTTGATGATCTTGATTATACATGTTCCTCTTTTGTTCTACTTATATGTGACATCATACATATTTGTATCCCTATCTGGCGTGTTGTTGTATTATATATGGATATTATAGAACTATTAGTGCAAGCGGTATGGGCTACTGTTGTGGGACATTTTCTGATAGCAGGTGATATGCCCTTAGTGTATATTTTTATGCTTTATTTAATACTTTGCTTGGTCGGCCTATGATACCTACTGATTATAAGTGGACCATACTCATGCCTACTGCGCCCTTCCAATGCAGGTCCTAACTTGAGTGCGCCTCAACTTGCTTGACTCAAGCGATTGTTGGAGCTTCTAAGGTAGAGGTTAGACATTCATGCTCCGAAGTTCACCTCTATCTTTCTTAGTAGTTATGTATTTATTAGTGTTCAAAGACATATATTATTCCTTTGTGGTTATTTTTCTAATGTATTTGACTTTTGGATTTTATTAGTAGTTCTGACACTATTGACACCTGGTTTTGGGAATTATTGGTATTTTGGATAAGTTCTTTCCATATTGATATAATTACTTGTATGGTTTAGCTTCATTCTAGAAGCCTTACCATCGGTATTTCTATTTTTTCTTTTTCCTTTAGTTTTGGCGATAGGCTCACATGTCAAGATAAGGCGCGACAAGTGACATCATGACCTTGTTTGGGGTTATGATAAATTGGTATTGGAGCAGCCAGGTTTCATTGGTCTTAACGGTGTCAGAATGGGATGTCTAACAGAGTCTCGCGAATCGGTATGTAGACATTTGTATCTATCTTTGTGAGCTATAGCTGCAGCAGTATTGGACATTGGGTTGGCCGGAACGACAGCTGGGTATTCATTCTGGGCTTTCATAGAATGAGCTAGAGTGGTGAAAGCGGCTCTGAATTCTTCTTGGGAAATACGTTCGTCCAGTGGATCTGCCTAGATGGGCAGAGGTGCTGGCTAATTTCCTATTCTTCTTCCGTTGTTCTTTTTGGGAGGCATGTTCTGTAAACGAAAGTAAGAAAAGGATTAGACTGAGAGTGTAACTTGAGCTCATGCTCACTCACATGATATGAACACTGAAAGAAGGAAAACTTTTCCTAAAATGCCTCATAGCCTCTTGTCCATAAGTGTGGTGCGCTACACACCCATGCACAAAACTCTACTAGACACTGTTTTCAAACTTTCTAGGACTCTGTTGAACCTTAGGCTCTGATAGCAAGTTTTTAACACCCCGAGTCTACACTCCGTACGTCAAACGGTGCTCATAATTCCAACGGACCACAAGCTAACCCATAACTATTACCTGCTGCAACCACTGAATAGTAATACTATATAATGAGGAAATTAGGCGGAAATTTGCCATAAGGTCTAAAACTAAAATCAAAATACTAAATATTGAAAATTGAAGATTTGCCTATAAATACTCTAGTTCGAAAGCCTCTAACTGTCTGAAGGTGGATTTGATGGGACAAGTCCTCAACTAACTCTGACTACTGAAAATATACTAAAAATGTTGAAATAATGACTCTGTACTCAAACTATGAGGACTCACCACTAAGTCTATTGCTGATAGTTTGGGCTGCTAAGTGCGGTCAGGAGCCCATGCGTCTGAACCTATGATATAAGACATTATAGCACAAAAGAAAGGTATGGGTTAATACTTTTAATGTACTGGTATGCTAGGTGAGGTAAGTCTGAATGCATGGGTTCGTATGCATGAATAATAACTAACTAAATGGCATGAATATAACTGAATGAGAGTACATGTATATCTGAAACTACTATAAATGCTGATTATATAATGATATGCACATAATTATGCAGGCTATAACTGAGATCATGTTATCACTGGGTACTGAATTTCGATAACTGAATGACTGATATCTAGGTTTGATATTACCGAATTACTAGATACTAAGTGACTATTTCTGACAGTCCTGATTTTGTATAACTGAACTAAGTTTTCTGTACTGTGTTGGGTGACTGTATCTGACAGTCCTGATTCTGAAACTGAACTGAGTTTTTTTATACTGAGTCTGAAACTAAAACTATGAGAGTGTTCCTCTAATCGACATACTCCGAGTATGACTAAGTTGGGGTCCAACCCGTGACCCCAGTTGGAAGGGTGTTAGCACCTTGACGAGGGATACTAACAATGGCTATGAGTTAACCCTCTCTAATAGGAAGTTCTTTCGTCAACCCTCGCTGGTAGGAAAACTCGTATGAGATGTAACAACCCTAGACTAGCAGCAAGACATCTCAACTTAAGCTAGCTACATAGTTCTATAACGTAGGGATTGCTACTATGGGTCAAACCCTTTACTAATAGGAATGCCCCCATCCCTGGTTTTGCTCGGTGCTGATTCCTATTCCCTACTGAATAAACACTAAACTGATTTATAGAATGTACTAGTCTTGACTGAACTATTACTGATCGTGCTATCTATCTGAACTAGACTGAGTTCACTGACTTCTGATAACTGACTGAGTACTCTAAGTTCTATTAACTGACGGAATATACTAAGTTCTATTATTTTTCTGAGTACTACTGGGCGTGACCTCACTGAGACTATTCTGAAACTACTATAAATCTAGGTAATCATCTAGATTGTCGGGTATTAGATACCCACAGGACTCGATAGCATAAATTGTAAAATATAGCACAATCTTGAAGACAGGATTGCTAGACACATTGTCACCATTCATTTATTGAGGCATTTTAGCAAACACTTGTATGGCATGAACTTGTATACGTGCTAACATGATATGATTTCATTACTTAAATCACATGAACAATTCATCAAACACTTGGGGAGCATAACTTATACACATAACAATACTACAACATGTAAGCATCATGATCAAAATCCCAAACTCACAAATTCAAGGGATTTTAACATGAAACCATATAGCAACACACACACATGCTATTTTTTTCTCAAAAAAACTTGCAATTAATCATGGATTATAAACCCAACTACATCATAATCATGAATACAATCACATTCAACATGAATTTCATAAAAAAAGCCAACTTGTAATTTAAAAGGGGTTCTTGAACTCCAAGGGTGGAAGGAAACCCTTGGATAAACACCTAACATACCTTGATGCTTGAATTCGTAAAGATTGATGACGAGTTCTTTAAGTTTAAATTTGAAATAAGAAGCCCTAGGGTTTATTCTTGAGAGAAATTTGAGAGAAAGTGAGTGTTTTTGCCCTAGGACTGATTTAATCTCGTGTTTTTGGGGCTGAATACAGGTGGAAAATGACCCAATTACCTCTCTAGACGTGGGCTTTTAATGACTAAAAAACATGCTCAGCGATGCACATACCGACGCACCGTATTGAGTTTGCGTTAGTTTACTAGAATTGCACTGTAAGCTGAGGAAAAATTATTCGTCGATGCGATGGGCGACATAACGCATCGAGATCACGTCGTCCCACTATTTTGGTCACCTGAATATGATTCAAACGAGGTCCAAAAATTTTGAAACTCACTTGGAGTGACCTATTGACTCACCTGATCATATTTTAATCCAAGGATCAACATTTTAAGATCATAAGGGTCATAGGATAGGATCACCAACTTATAAAGGCTAAAATAATTCTAAGTATAAACACTTGGCTGAAATTTCTAATTCTGATCTCTTTTCAAGCTTTAACGGACCGAGGTAAGCTTAGAATTTTGCGGGGTCTTACAATATCTCCCCCTTGGGAACATTCCTCCTCGAATGAGACTGACTAAACTAAGAATACTGATAAATAGAAAATATATATACTGAACATGCACAACTGAAGCATGATTACATGACTGAAAGTACTGATATACTGAGTTATCATACTGGCATGCATAACTGTAGCATGACCGAGTTTTGAAAACATGACACATGACTGATCTATTTCATAAAGGTATACATGATATGAGAATGCTCTGCAACTGAACCGATACAATGTTGTAAAGATAATCTAAGCATGGAACTGAATGAATTCAAGGAAAACTGTTACCTTGAGCTAAGTCTGAGTTTGCGGAGAATAGGTGAGGATACTTGATCTACATATCTACTTCTGCTTCCCAGGTATCTCTCTCAACGGACTGATTCCACCAGAGAACTTTGACTAGAGGAACCTTTTTGTTCCTTAGTCTGCGAACCTGAGAATCAAGAATTTCGACTGAAATTTCCTCATAAGAGAGGTTGTTCTGGACATCAATGCCCTCTGTCAGGACTACAAATTTTGTGTCAACTATGCACTTCTTTAGCAAGGAGACATGAAACACTGGGTGCACTGAAGCTCAGTCTGAAAGCAACTCAAGCTCGTAAGCTACCTTTCTAAAATGACTGAGAATTTGGTGAGGACCGACTTATCGGGGACTGAGTTTCCCCTTCTTGCCAAACCACTTCACTCCCTTTATAGGAGAGATTTTTAAATACATACAGTCACTAATCTCAAACTCAAGATCCTTTCTTCGCACATCTGCATACGATTTCTATCGACTCTAAGCTGTCTTAAGCCTTTCCCTAATCAACTGAAATTTTTCTAAGGCATCAAATACCAAGTAAGGCCCTACCACTGTGGCCCCACCCACTTTGAACCAACCAATGGGAGATCTACACCTCTTCTCATAGAGCGCCTCAAATGGAGCCATCTGAATGGTGGAATGATAACTGTTATTATATGCGAACTCAATTAAATTCAAGTGGTCATCCCAACTACTTTTAAAGTTAATGGAACACGCCCATAACATATCTTCTAAAGTCTGAATGGTCCTTTCTGCTTGACCATCTATTTGAGGATGAACGGTTGTACTGAGGTGAACTTAGGTACCAAGACCTTTTTGGAATGCTTTCTAGAAATAAGAGGTAAACTAGGTACCTCTATCTAAGATAATAGATACTAGGACTCCGTGTAACTTGACCAACTCTCTGACATAGACTTTGGCGTAGTCCTTGACTGAATAAGAGGTATGAACTGGTAAGAAGTGAGCTAAATTGGTCATCCTGTCTACAATAACCCAAATTAAATCATGTTGGCGATGAGTACGAGGCAAACCCATCACAAAATCTATGTTTACTTTCTCCCACTTCCGCGTAGGAATGATGAACTCCTGTATAGAACCACTAGGTTTATAGTTCTCAATCTTAACCTGCTGACATGTAGAGCACTTATCCACAAACTCGGCAATGTCCCTTTTCATCCCACTGCATTAATAGATCTACCGCAAATTATGGTACATCTTAGTGTCCCCTGGATGAATAGAGTAATGTGCACCATGTGCTTCTGTAAGAATTTGTTTCCTCAAGTTATCTACACCTGGCATGCATAGCCGACCCTGGCAATGCAACGCACCATCTCTCCCTTGGAAGAAAACCTCTACTTTCTAATCTCTGACTGACTCTTTCAACTTGACTAAACTAGGATCTCTGCCCTGCTCTTCCTTTACTTTGGAAACAAAAGATGATTCTGAACTATTCTGTACCCACACACTACCTTCTACTGAATCGACTAAGTGGACACCCAGTCGGGCAAGCTGATGAACTTCCTGAACTAACTTCTTCTTACCACCCCCCACATAAGCAACACTAACTATAAGCATCCTACTGAAAGCATCATTTACTATATTGGCCTTGCCCAGATGAAACAGGATGCTCATGTCGTAGTCTTTCAACAACTCTAACCACCTTTTCTGACATAGTTTCAGATCTTTTTTATAAAATACATACTACAGGTTTTTATGGTCTGTGAACGCATATATATGTACCCCATACAAATAATGCCTCCAAATTTTTAAGGAAAATACAACAGCTACTAACTCAGGATCATGAGTTGGATAATTCTTTTTATGGGGCTTAAGCAGCTGGAGGCATAGGCTATGACCTTAACTCTCTGCATCAAAAAACACCCCAAGACAACTCTGGAAGCATCACAATATACCATAAACCCATCGAAACCATCTAGTAAAGTCAAAACTGGGATTTTAGTGAGTCGAGTCTTTAACTCCTGAAAACTCTTCTCATAAGAATCTGACCACTGGAACTTGACTTTTTTCTATGTCAATATAGACATAGGGGATGCAATAGATGAAAATCCTTTAACAAACCATCGGTAATAGCTAGCCAAACCTAAGAAACTCCTGATGTTGAATAAAGAAATGGGTTTGGGCCAATTTCTCACTGCTTTAGTCTTTTGAGGATCAACTCTAATGTCATCACCAGAACCTATATGACCAAGGAAAGCTACTAACCTTAGCCAAAATTTGTATTTACTAAATTTGGCGAACAACTGTTGGGCTCTGAGGTTCTATAATACAATTTTGAGATAGTCTGCATGATCATGTTTACTGTGAAAGTAGACAAGAATGTCATCAATGAAGAATATGATGAAAATATCCAAGTACTGCTTGAAAACTCCATTCATAAAGTCTATGAAAGCTATTGGGGCGTTGGTAAGACCAAATGACATGACTAGAAATTTGAAGTGACTATACTGAAGCTATTGTTGACCTGCTTCAAATTAATAAACTCCAACACCTTCACTTCCCTCAACTCCAGTGGGAAGAACCTATCCATAAAAGTAGTGGAAAACTCCTCCCATTCTACGGGCCCTGTATCAATGGCCCTCTCTGCCTTCCACTTCTTAAACCATGAGTGAGCCATATCATGTAACTGATATACGACTAAATCCGCACTCTCACTCCCAGTTACCCCCATTATAACTGTGACTTTTTGCACCTGATCAAGGAATTTTTATGGCTCCTCATCTGACTTAAACTCGATAAAGGCTGAAAGATTCATTCGGGTGAAGTCCCAAATTCTAGATGCAGCAGTATTGGCCACTGAGTTGGCTAGAATAGCAGTTGGGCATTCATTCTGGGCTGCCATAGAATGAGCTAGAGTGGTGAAAGTGGCTCTAAATTTTGCGTGGGAAACATACTCGTCCACGGGATCTGCCTGAATGGGCAGAAGTGCTGGCTGATTTTCTGTTCTTCTTTCGTTGTTCTTTTTGGGAGGCATGTTTTGTAAATGGAAGTAATAAAAGTATTAGACTGAGAGTGTAACTTGAGCTCATGCCCACTCGCATGATATGAACACTGAAAGAAGGGAAACTTTTCCTAAAATGCCTCATAGCCTCTTGTCCATAAGTGTGGTGCGCTATACACCCATGCATAAGACTCTACTAGACACGGCTTTCAGACTTCTTAGAACTTTGTTGAACCTTAAGATCTGATACCAAGTTTGTAATGCCTCAAATCTGCACCCCGGACGTCACACGATGCTCATAATCTCAAAGGACCACAAGCTAATCCATGATTGGTACCTACTGCAATCACTAAATAATAATACTGTATAATGCAAAAGTTAGGCAAAAATTTGCCGTAAGGCTCAAAATTGAAATCAAAATATTGAATACTGAAAATCAATAGTAAAAACTGAACATCTACCTATAAATACTCTAGTCCGAAAGCCTCTAACTGTCTGAAGGTGGAGTTGATGGGACAAGTCCCCAACAAACTTTAATTACCAAAAATAAACTAAAATGCTAAAATAACGACTCTATACTCTCACTATGAGGACTCGCCACTAAGTTTGTTGCTGATAGTTTGGGCTGCTAAGTGCGGTCAGGAGCTCTTGCATCTAAACCTATGATATAAGACATTATAGCGTAAAAGAAAGGTATCTGTCAGTACTTTGAATGTACTGATATGCTAGGTAAGGTAAGGCTGAATGCATGGGTTCATATGCATGAACAATAACTGATTGAATGACATGAATATAACTGAATGAGAGTACATGTATATCTAAAACTAATGTAAATACTAATTATGTAATGATATACACATAATTACGCATGTTGTATTTGAGGTCATGTTATCACTGAGTACTGAATTTTGATAACTGAATGACTAATATCTTTACTGATACCAAATTACAGCATACTACGTGACTATTTCTGACAGTCCTAATTCAGTAGAACTGAACTAAGTTCTATACTGAGCTGGGTGACTATATCTGACAGTCCTAATTCTAAAACTGAACTGAGTCTTTTTATACTGAGTTTGAAAATAAAACTGTGGGAGTTTTCATCTAACCAAAATGCCTCGAGTATGACTAAGTTGGTGTCCAACCTGTGACCCCAGTTAGAAGGGCGTTAGCACCTTGCCAAGGGATACTAACAATGGCTATGAGTTAACACTCTCTGATAGGAAGCTATTTTGTCAACCCTCGCTGGCAGGAAAACGTGTATGAGATGTATCAACCCTAGACTGGCAGAAAGACATCTTAATCTACGCTGGCTACGTAGTTCTATAATGCACAGATTGCTACTAAGGGTCAAACCCTTTACTAACAAGAATTCCCCCATCCCTGGGTTCGCTCAGTGCTTAATTGAACTGTTGCTGATTGTGCAATCTATCTAAACTAGACTGAATTCATTGAGTTCTGATAAGTGACTGAGTACTCTAAATTCTATTAACTCATTAAATGTACTGAGTCTTATTATTTGTCTGAGTACTACTGGGCGTAACCTCACTGAGACTATTCTGAAACTACTGTAAATCTTGGTAATCAGCTAGATTATTGGGTATTAGATACCCTAGGACTCGATAGCATAAATTATAAAACATAGCACAATCTTGAAGATATGATAGCTTGACATATTGTCACCATTCATTCATTGAGGCATTTTAGCAAACACTCGCATGGCATGAACATGTATACATGCTAACATAATATGACTTCATTACTCAAATCACATGAACAATTCATCAAACACTTGGGGAGCATAACCTATACACATGATAATACTTCAACATGTAAGAATCATGATCAAAATCTCAAACTCCCAAATTCAAGGGCTTTTAACATGAAACCATATAGCAACACACACGCATGCTATTTGTTTCTCAAGAAACTTGTAATTAATCATGAATTATAAACCCAACAACATCATAATCATGAATACAGTCACATTTATTATGAATTCCATAAAAGAAACCAACTTGTAATTTAAAAGGGGTTCTTGAACTCTAAGGGTGGAAGGAAACCCTTAGATGAACACGTAACATACCTTGATACTTGAATTCGTGAAGATTGATGGTGAGTTCTTGAAGTTTAAATTTGAAATCAAAAGCTCTAAAGTTTGTTCTTGAGAGAAATTTGAGAGAAAATGTGTGTTTTTGCCCTAGGACTGATTTAATATCATGTTTTTGGGGTTGTATACGGGTGTAAAATGACCTAATTACCCCTCTAGACATGGGCTTTTAATTACTAAAAAGCGAGCCCAACGATGCGCATACCGCCACATCACATCGATGGCATCAATGCAATGACCAACGCATCGCGTTGAGTTCATATTGGTTCACTGGAATTGCACTGTAAGTTGAGAAAAAATTATTCGTCGATGCGATGAGCGACACGACGCGTTGAGATCGCATTGACCCACTATTTTGGTCACCTGAATATAATTCAAACAAGATTCAAAAAATTCAAAACTCACCCGAAGAGACCTATTGACTCACCTAATCATTATTCAATCCAAGGATTGATATTTTAAGGTCATAGGGGTCGTAGGATAGGATCGCCAACTTATGAAGGCTAAAATAATTCTAAGTATAAACACTTAGCTAAAATTTCTAAGTTTGAGATCTCTTTTCAAGCGTTAATAGACCGAGTTAAGCTTAGAATTTTATGGGGTCTTACATTCCCATGGATACCATAATAGTCCAGTGGTGACTTTATAGAGTTCATGTGTATCTTCTAGTTCAGTAGTTCAGGATGGTTGTTCAGGCCCAGTTGGACCTTATCCTATTGAGACTAGTTTTAGAGGTTACTATGTGTGTGATGAGATCAGCCCCGTGTCAGGGACTGTCCCTATTGGGTGATTTGGGCTACTTCGATTTTAATTGTGAGGGGTGGGAGTTTTACTAGAGGAGTGAGAGGTAGAGGTGGTGGAGCTTGCGATAGTGGTTGTGGGGCCACTCAGGTAGTTGGTAGTTTATATGTCCAAATTATAACCTTCTTATGAAAGTGTAAGCGTTCGCTGTCAAATATAGAACCCAACTGGGTTGGGTGTCGAATCCGACAGGGAATATTGTGTTCACTAAGTCTCGTAGTTATTATTAGACTTTTGATCGAAGGTTCCTGAGCAAAAAAAGGGTTTTTGATTTATTAATTGTATAAAAATGCTTGTCACCGAAAGTAATCCACTTGTTGATTGTATTAAAAATAGTAATAAAGTAAGAGTAGTCAAACTAGAGTTATGGTTACCAAGATAGTTAAGCAGCTAGGGTTGTGAACTATTTTGAATTCCCTATGAACAATTCTAATTGCAAGAGTAATTGAATTCTATGGTTTACCCATTAGTTTCTCAACCTAAATAAGTTATTTTATCCCTTAATTCTTCCAAACATAAGGAACATATTATTTGTTCAACTATATTCTCACATGGGTTGATCCGGCTAAGGCATCTACTTTCTATCCAAAGGTCAAAGCCTTTAGATTTGTTTAAACCCTTTCTTTTCCCAATAAACACTTTTTTATTCGAACAAGTGATGTTCTTGGGCTCACTTTTCAAGTTTGCAACCAAGAAAAAAGTGAAGAAGGGTTTATGCAATATCTATTAATCATGGGAATCTACTAGATTCACAGCCCAATTCAGCTTTTCACATCAAGGCTCCCATAACCCTAGTTATGGGAGCTTAGCCATACATCTCTATAATAGAAAGATAAGAAATCATTGTGTTCTTTATAAATTAATTATAAATTTACATACAAAGGTTACAAAAATTTATTCTTCAATTGTCAATAGAGATGGAATGATTATATCCACAAGATTTTTTTAATTCCCAAAATACTAGGTTACAAAGAGTTTCTAGAGATGGAAAAATTGATAAAAGATGAAAATAAAAGATAGATATACCATAATAAAACCTAAAACTGGTATTTATACGCTCCCACGTAAAAAGAATCTAAAATTTGAATTCAGAAAATCGCATCCAAACTGACAGCCAAATTGGTGGTCCGTCGAGGAATTGATGGTCTACCATTTGTTCCGTCGCTACTGATCCTGGATAGGCACATTCTAGATAAGGCTGACGGCCAATCTGGTGGTCCATCAAAAGACTGATGGTCCACCATTTGGCCGTCGAAGGTGTGACGGTCCACCATTTCAACCGTCAGAAGCACTTTTCTGCCCTTTTCCAGAGTCTTTTCCTTCAGCTAATTCCTTGCCCTAAAACACTTAAAACCAATATCAAATGCATCCTTGGTTGCTTGAAAACATCCAAGTTTCCCAAGAAAAAGATACAAAATATTCCGTCAAAAGCTGGAACATCAACACCCTCAACTTAAGACCATTATTTATCCTCAACCAACTCAGCACCTAATTGTGAACATGAACAATATCATGACAAGCAACCAACTAATGAATCATTTTGTCATAATCACTCACTCATCATTTTACTCACATTAATTTAACACATCATGCTCTACACCCAGCATTGATTATAATTTAGCACACACACATGGATGTTATGTCCCACAGAGAAAAGTAAACCGAAGTAAAACTCCTGTTTCCCTCACAACAAAGAAGTCCACCACTCATTATATTATGTGGACATAATCTAATCTCTCACACTCACAAAGAAGTTACAAGCATAGTCCAAGTACCCATAGGCTTGCCCTTGCCATATGAATCACCCTCAAAGTTGATTTACTGAGATTAAACAGGTCTTTTCTAGGCTTGTAATGAGGCTTCAGGCTAGGTGAGGATGCGCTTTTGGGCAAAGTGACTCATAAAGACTCACATCTCCTTTCTCTATCATCTTTGAAACCCCAATCTGCTATTTTAAATAGCTTGCTTTCTCTCTTCATTATTCACTTCTAAACCAACTTTACATTGGGTGCTTCCATTTTAACAATAGAAACCCTCAATTTAGGTATTTTTCCTAAATTAAGGTGTACAATACCTAATATTTGGTCAGGGCCAGAGTTGAACTTGAATGGTAAAGTCTTATAGAGAGTTAATTAAAACTATTGTTCAAGAAGAAAACTACTAAAAGCTCTAAACAGGTTCAAGTGACGGAGTAATCACTTTGGTGGGCTTAATTATTTAGACTAAGCGGATAGAAGGTACAAGTAGGCCTGCCATTCTATCCTAGTGAATCAGTTAGAAGATAGTATCAATGACTCAGGCAAGTTCTAGGCATTAGACTATGCAAGAACTGAAGATAAATCCTTACACACACAGTGGCAACTGAGTTAAACTTCTTCTGCTGCTCTTAGGATTTCCATCACATAATGCATGCACCTCTTTCATGTTAATGCCAAATGCAGACTCACTGAAGGTTATGCACACATGCTACATGACTAGAGTAAATAATTACACATTCATGCTCATAGTCTTATGCCAACATCATTCATTATTCATATCTACAAATGGATACTGAAACAGGGAAAATTTTTATAAATAACATTAAACACAAAAATAAAAATACCCTAGACAGGAAATTAAAGATGCGAAAATAAAAATACCCTAGACATGCCGATTCTACTAGATAGCACATAGAGGGAAAAGATATCGGTAACACAACCCACCATGGTACAAGTACAAGTACAAGTACACCACCCTCCTCAGAAAAATAGATGCATTATCCTTAAGCATTGATTTAAAGTACAAGGAAATAGTTTTACTTATTTTTCCTCTTATTTATTTGAGGCATCTGTAAAGTGTGGCAAGGCTCCTTCGTCCTCAACTGATGTAATATTGGCCCCTATGGTAGTAGGGGCCCTCACAACCTTACCCTCCAAGATTGAAGGAAACGTCTCTCGAATAGATCCTGCACTGTACCTCCTTGCTGGGGCAGCGCTAGTGGATACCCCTGCCGCTTCATATTCTTATTTAGTTCTCCTCTTTTCTTCATCCTTCAGTGACTTCTTTCGAGCCCTCTTAATATTATGTCGTTCTTGTTGTTTTGGTGTCATTTCTACTTTCTTCCTCCTCTTTGCTTCTTTCCTTACATCTTTTTCATCTATTTGCTCCTTTCTTTTGGTCTTCATTGGTCTGTCCATCAAGTCCACTATACCTTCACCAGTATCACTTTACACCAAGGTTGGGTTGAGAATAGGCTATTGTGGCTGCTTATTCATCAACTCTGCAATGTCTGCCTTTGCCTGTTCAAATTTAGCCATCAGCTTGGCTAAATCGGAGAGGGACAGTAAATCGAGCCTTTTGTTGATACGAAGTTCCATGGTGTCCATACTATCCTAAATGATTTGGTATGGATGAATTGCATCAGCCATAATTTCATCAACAAAAGGCTTGAAGTCTGTAGCCCACTTATCTAGCTATATCTGAAACCTCTTTTGCGTCTTAATAGACTTAGCAAAGTTTTCTGGTGTGAGCCTGTACTCAGCAAAATCTGCTCCACCTATAGATTATGCAGAACCTGACCCTACAGATGTGCCTTGGGGTACGAACTCAGGTGTCACATAGGTGGTGATGGGCAAAGGCATATCTGTGGGGATCTCTGTAGTATCAGGAGCTGGTGCAGATTGAGTCTGGTAAGCTGGAGGCTTTGTGACACATATCTCAAATTTCGAGTCGTCTTTCAACTTCTTAATGCCTTGTTTGTGTGCAGCCTGGATTTCATTGTCTACTCCTCAAATCAAGGGCATACCAACCTATCAACATAAAGCTGTGATTAAGCATGGAAATGGCAATGCACTGGAAACTTTATGGGCCCTCATGAACATCTCATCTGTAATTATCTGGCCAAAGTCAACTTGAAGTCCTGAGATCAAGCTTTCCACCAACACGGCTCTGTGTTTATCCAAGTTTCCATCCCCTTTTGTTGGCATTAACCTCAAACGAACAATAGCCCACCAGAATTTAGCCTTAAAACTAAGGAAGTATTTTGCAATACGCTCCTGTGAGTTGGTCAACCAAGAGGGGTTACCATCCTCAGTAAAAAATGAAGCCACCCACTTTTTTTTAGCAAAAGCATTTCTCAATCTATACTAAAGATCAAGTACAGCAAGTGTGACCTCGTACTCTGGTCCAAATAACATCCTACTTATTGTTCAGGCTGAAATATCAATAGTGACTCCTCGGACAGGTACAAACTCTCTGTTCGGCAAATTTATAATTGATGTCCCCTTTGGGCAATCCTGTTCTACCAGTGCAAGATAATTTGCAAAGAATTCTCTTACCCAATTAGGTTGATAGGCTCTCAGTGGTTGGCTCATCCATGCTAGTTCATACTCGTTGAAACGGTATTCCAGCTCAGGATATTCATGTAAGTCCTTTGTCATAATCTGATGCTCTTCCGTAACTAACCTTTTGATCCCTCACGCAGTAGGTGTTAATCCATCATAGAACTTCTCAGGTGCTCTTTCTATTTACCATCTAATCGCTCTCGAACCTGAAGATCCTTTCATCTGACAACGTTAGCATCTTCAGGCTCAGTTTTTACGTTTTCTGCTTCAGCTTGCCCTTCCATATTGGCATCCTCAGTTTCAACATCAACAGGTTCAGGCAGAGTGACATCAATTGTCTGTGCTCGAACTGGTACAGCTAGTACTATCCTTACTCTCCTCTTCAGACTGAGAGAGTGGGGGATTTTCCCTTCTACTTTGTCTGGTGTTGTATCCTGATGCAGGTCTGTCGCCACCCCTTTGAGATATTTCTTCTCTATTTATTTGTATTTTGGGAGCTATAACACCTAAACAAGAAGTAAGAAATTAGTTCAAAGCTCAAAAATAGTCAAATCCTTTCATTTTGTTTCTTAATGTCAAAGTGGAGGTTCACCAGTGATGGGATGGTCCACCAATTTGGCCGTCGTACCTTAACCAGTATGTAGAAAATTTTAGAGCCCTACAACAATCAATTTGGTGGTACATCACAAAGTTGATGGTCCACCAGTTTGTCCGTTGTGGCTTATCCAGTAAGTGTCTTTTCAATGAGTCCTGCGATGGTCAATTTGGTGGTCCATCACAAAGTTGACGGTTCACCAGTTTAGCCTTTGCACTTTTGTCTTCAGCTACAGCTTTTGATTTGATCTTATATCAAGCAACTCATATTCCAGGTCAATTTTTAGCTATAGCAACGCCATGAAATTCACATTTGAAGCACTTCTCTTCTCATTTTAAGCAATTTAATTAGTTCAGACTTCACCCAACAGGATACATTAAAGTTTTAACTCAAAGCATCCATACTCAACACAAAAGAGAACTTTGAGAGAACAAATCATGCTTTTACACTTCTTATAGAGAACAAAAAGAGAAGGTTATGCACATACCTTGGTTTTGCGGTAATCTACTTGCTTGGAACTTCAGGGGAAAAAATTAACTTAGAACTTTAGCACTTCTTTCACTCTTTGTTTGTGATGAAGAGAGGGTGAGATTGAGCTTGATTAAATAAGGGAAGCTGAAGGAGATGGGGAGTCTTAGATAAAATAACTCCCTTAAGTTTCTTTGAATCCTAAGGTAGTGGAACAGTTAAAATACACGAAACGGTTAAAATGAATGTGACTGCTCAATTTTATCCTTAACACTCGATTGGGTCAAATATGAAGCACTTAAGAAAAGCACAGATTTAACCTGGCCCAATTTGGAATTAGGGTTAAAATAATGGAGATCCTGATGGTCCGTTATATGTACGATGGACCACCACCCTGACCGTGCTACTTACTAATATTTTGGTGGTTCTGATTTATTGTGACGGTCAGTGGGACAGACCACCAAGATTTTCATGGTCCACCAGTCTGACCGTCAAACCTTACCAGAACTTAGGTCACCCATCTTGAGTTTGACGGTTGTTTTGATGGCCCACCAAGATTGTGACGTCCCACCACTTTTACCATCAACTCAATCAACTAAATAAACTTTTTTTCCTTTTTTTGATAGTTGAAGTGGTGGTCCGTCAGATGACTGGTGGTCCACCAAATCAACCGTTAATTTTATTCCAGTAGCTCAGATTTGTGTCCTATCTTCAACTATCTCCCTTCTTTCCCTTTTTTTGCATTTTTGGTCCTGCACAATCCACAAACATATCAAAAATGTACAAAAAAATAACATGAACTCTAACTGTGGTTACAACAATAATTTGTGAGCTACCTCCCACTAACGCCTGATTTATCATCACGGCACGACTTAGATATCTTGATTACTCAGACTTTATCGAGATAGAAGGTATTAATACCTTTTATCAAGTTTTTTGGACCAATATAAAGTTTGATTCGTTGCCCGTTAACTTTGAAAATATTTCCGTCTTCATTTTCAAGTTCCACTACTCCAGATGAGTAGTCTTGACTGACTTTAAACGATCCTGACCACTTGGACTTGAGTTTACCTGGAAATAATTTGAGTCTGAAGTTGAATAGAAGCACCAAATCGCCATTTCAAAAATCTCTACTTTCAATTCTTCGATCATGGTACTTTTTCATCTTCTATTTGTAAAGATTTTCCCTTTCATAAGCCCTGAGATAGAATTCATCCATCTTATTCAGTTGTCCCAATCTTAGCTCTGCTACCTCCGCCCACTTCAGATTTAACCTTTTAAGAGCCCATAAAGCCTTGTGTTCCAGCTCTATTGGTAAATGACATTCTTTTCTGTAGACTAAATGATACGGTGACATACCAATTGGTGTCTTAAAAGCAGTCCGATACGCCCACAAAGTGTCATCTAGCTTTCGAGACCAATCTTACCTATTAGCGTTCACTGTTTTAGCTAAGATGGCTTTAATCTCTCGATTCGACACCTCCACTTGTCTACTAGTCTGTGGGTGGTATGGAGTTGCTACTCTATGCTGTTTCACCCCATATTTCACCAAAGCAGTTCGAAACACTTTGTTGAAGAAGTGAGATCCTCCGTCGCTTATAATAGTACGTGGTACTCCAAAGCGAGAGAAGATGTTCTTCTTGAGAAACGCCACAACTCTTTTCCCTTTGTTATGAGACAAGGCAACGGCTTATACCCATTTCAACACATAATACACAGCAACTAAAATGTACTTCATTCCATAAGAGCTTACAAAAGGGCCCATGAAATCGATGCCCCAAACGTCAAACAATTCTAATTCAAGCATCTTAGTCAAAGGCATCTCATGCCTCTTGGAGATCAACCCCTGTCTCTGACATTGGTCACACTTTATCACAAACTCATGAGCATCCTTGAATAAAATTGGCCAATAGTAGCCACTCTGTAATACCTTTTTAGCTGTTCGGTCACCTGCATGGTGACGTCCAACTGGGGAAGCGTGACATGTTTCCAATATGAATGATACATCCACTTCTGGCACACATCTCCTTATAATGTTGTCAGCATATCGCCGAAACAGATATGGCTTATCCCAGAAGTAGTGTGTTACATCATGAAGGAATTTATTTCTTTGATGAAATGAAAGATTTTCCAGAATGACCTCGCTTACCACATAGTTTGCAAAATCAGCATAACAAGGTACTTTCTCCATAGCAACATCTAAGATCTCCTCATCAGGAAATGCATCGTTTATCTCAACTTCCTCACCAGTTACTTGTTTACCTTCCATCCTAGACAGGTGATCTACAACTTGGTTTTTGCAACCCTTCCTATCTTTGACTTCAAAATCAAATTCTTGAAGCAGCAACACCCATCTAATTAACCTTGGTTTTGCATCCTTCTTAGCCATCAAATACCTCAAAGTTGCGTGGTCCGTGTGGACCACCACCTTGGTCCCCAGCAAATAAGCTCAGAATATCTCAAAAGCATAGACTACAACAAGGAGTTCCTGTTCGGTGACGCTGTAGTACTTTTGAGCTCCATTCAGTGCTTTGATGGCATAATAAATTGGGTAAAACAATTTGTCCTTCTTCTATCCTAACACTGATCCAAGGGCAACATCGCTTGCATCATACATGATCTCAAACGGTTTTGACCAATCTGGTGTGACCATAATAGGGGCCTCAATCAGCTTCTCTTTAAAGCATTTGAATGCCTTTATGCAACCATCATCAAAGACAAACTTAGTCTCCTTCTCTAAGAGTTTGCAAAGTGGATTTTTAATCTTGGAGAAGTCCTTTATAAACCTCTGATAAAAGCCAGCATGTATAAGGAAACTATACGCTCTCTTCACTTAAATGGGAGGTGGTAGCTTCTCAACAACCTCAACCATGGCTCGATCAACTTCAATCCTTTTTGTTGAAATTTTATACCCAAGAACAATGCCCTCCTTCACCATGAAGTGATATTTTTCCCAATTAAGCACAAGGTTGAATTCCACACACTACTGCAAGACTCTACTCAGGTTTACTAAACATAACTCAAACGAATCTCCTACCACAGAAAAATCATCCATGAACACCTCCAGGTTGTCTTCAACCATATCTGAGAAAATAGACATCATACACTAATGAAAGGTAGCAGGGGCCTTACATAACCCAAACAGCAGCCTCTTAAATGTGAAAGTGCCATACAGGCATGTAAACATTATTTTGTCCTGATTTTCAGGATCAATGCATATCTGATTATATCCAGAATAACCATCCAAGAAGCAATACCACCCCCTTCCTACCAATCGATCGAGCATTTGATCCATGAATTCCATCGAGAAGTGATCTTTCAAAGTCCATGAATTTAGTTTGTGGTAATCCATGCGAACTCTTCACACATTTATAGGCCTAAGTGGAATCAACTCATTTCGTTCATTTACAACAACAGTCATGCCCCCTTTTTTGGGCACACATTAAACTGCGCTCACCCATTTACTATCAGAAATAGGATAAACCACCCCTGCATCTAACCACTTAATAATTTCCTTCTTAACTACCTCTTACATTGGCGGGTTAATATGGTGTTGGTGCTCGATGGTCGGAGTACAATCTTCTTCAAGTTGTACCTTATAAGTGCAGATGCCAGGGGAAATGCCAATAATATCTGCAATAGTCCACCCTATTGCTCTCTTGTACCTATAAAGTACCGAATAAGTGCTTACACCTGCTACTTTCCCAAATCAGTTACAATAATAATACGTAGCGTATTTCTATTGCCCAGACACATGTACCTCAGATGCCCTAGTAGTTCTTTTAATTCCAACACCGATGGCTCTTCAACAGATGGTTTAGCGGGTGGTGTTGGTCTATTAGCAAGATCAAGATCTAACATCTTAGGAGCATAAGAGTATAAACCCATTCCTGTCAAAGCACAAACAGTCTTTTCATACCCCTCAATGCCTTCACGATCAAAATTCATCAGCACTGAGCTAGAGGCTCTACAGCAAACTTCTCCTCTATTAGCACCTCCTGCTCATCCTCATAATATACATCAACAACTGAGAACACACTCATTTCTTTATGCTGCTTTATTGATTGGCATATATCAAATCGCACCACTTCATCATTCAGCCTAAATAAGAGCTCATTAGCTCATAGATCAATAAACATACTTCCAGCTATGAGAAAAGGTCTACCTAAGTGTAACGCCTCGAAAGTGGGTCTCGAAGCATCACACAGTGATTAAGGCTACAAGTAGCCCCAAGCTAACCCTTTGAGCTATTTTCTATCAATCAATACTTATTTCACCATCATTATAACCAAAATATATGCTTAATATTATCATCAACCCTATCTCACAGTAATATGGATAATGTAAGAAATAACAAAATACGAAGAATCGTCTAATCACTCCAACTCACTAATTCTACAAAACCTGTCTGACAAGCCTCTACTAATCAATAACCAGAGAGCCATTAGGACAGGCCCCAACTGAATCGAACTCAAAATATAAAACATCTGACCAAACTGAAATGAATGTCCAAAATAACACATCCTCGAATCATGAGGACTCACCACAATAAAGGATGTAGACGTGCTGAGGAATCACCGTCAAGTTTGGAACTGAGCACCTGAACCTATATTATAAGGAAAATGTAGCCCATGTACAAATACGTGGGTCAGTACCATAGAATATAGACCGAGTATATAGGGGTGTATGCAAGTTTTAGAAATCAAATATCATAAGTATTCATAGAAAACATGCATGCTATAGCAAGTGACTCACATAGCTCGAATAAAATCATCAAAATCATAAGAGAGTAAAATATATGAGGGAAAAACATGTGAGTCCTTATAATAAGTTCTCAATTCTCTTTCATCTCATTTTCAATTCATCAAACAATTAAATCTCATGATAATTCTCTTTAGAATATATTCATTTAATCATTCGAAGACAACAACTTTCTTAAAATCAGTCTTTCAAGCGAACATATTTTTATCTAAGATAGAAGAGTACACACACACACGTTGGGATTTTCTCATAACCGACATAAACCTGTGAGCTACATGGAGTCCAACGTCTTACCCACATTAGGGAGAGCTGTCCTATCCTTACCATCGGAGTAGGACCTTAATCATCAACCCAAACACTAGTGATCACTATATAAATCAGCCTCAGACTCATATCCTATGGGGGCACGTAGTTCTAGGAAAGTACCAAACTGCTATACCTCCCACTCGGTGCTAAAGACTACTCCCAGACTTAGCTCAGATCTTTAAAAAAAATCCACAACAATCATTTTAACAATTCAACACAGGAGCCAATATGCTACCCCTTTCATAATCAATCAAAAAAGTGGATTTCTTTTCTCACTTGGTCTCAAAACAATTCTTCCGCAACCCCCAAGGTCAAATCATTCTTCATCATTTCAAATCATTCAAATCTCAAGGTGTTTATAACACATAAATTCACCAAATAATAATCTCAAATAGAGTTCCAAAAACCCATATATCAATATCACAGTAAAACCTTTTAAAGTTTCATACTTTATGTCATAAGCATAAAAATAATCACTTAAAAATAAAAATTTGAGCTTTATAGGCAACCATATCAACATTCTCATGAAAACATCATAAGTCATAAATTCATATATTCAAATTCGTAGTAAAGCATATCAAATCATATATATTTGTAAAGAAAATTAACTTTGGGAACAAGAACAAAAGAATGTTCTTGTTGAAAGACCCCACATACCTTTATGGTAACGAATTCGTTGAAAGATTGGACCTTCAATGTTGATTGTGCAACCCTAGTTGTTTTTATCCTTTAGTGCTCTTGGATGATAAACTTAGACTGATAATAGTGTTATGATGTGTTTAGAATCTATTAAATTCGTAAGGTTAAGTTTAGGGGGGTGGAAGGAGTGCCAAAAGACTTAATTGCCCTTAAAATAACTCAAAACGGAGTATTTTCGCTACCTGAAACACCAAGTGTGCGTCGCACACCTTATGGAACACTTTGAAGTGTGAATCACATACCTTATGGCACATTTTGAAGTGTGCCTCGCACACCCATTCCAGTAGCCATGTGCGATTAGTTAGGCGACGCACTCTACTTTGTAAAGTCATAACTCCTTGCTCGGGTGTCGGATTTTGATAAAATTGGTATCGTTGGAAAGCTAATTTGATTATATATAATTTAGTGGGTATAAATATGCAAAAATACCACATATTCCTCAAGTTATGCTCATTCAAAGATGACCCTTGCAAATTCAAACACTAAAACTTGATGGATTCAAAACTCTTAGCTTGCACTACCTTAAGTGACTCATATAAACACACTTAACACATCATAAGCTCTCTTATAACCAGGATACTCTTGGTAATTCATGTGCATAAATATGGATTACAGAATTGGGGGTTTCACATGTATGAACAATGGTTCGCTTTCTAGCTTAGGAAAGTGCAGGGTATTATAGCAAGATTATAGGTACCTCAAAATTCACCTCGCAATCCAGAATTACAAAATTTGTAGGAAATATAAAGCAAACCACCTTCACCAATACATCATACAAAATACCAACAGGTCATTTTACCGACCTATTTGCCATCACAAGTCACATATTGGTGGGTGTGGGATCTCTCAAACCCAACTTTTTATAAATAGCCAGCGGCATTAGATTGATGCTCACTCCCAGATCACATAAGGCCTTAGCAATTTCCAAGGATCTAATCATACAAAGAATAGTGAATGCCTCTGGATCTATTTTCTCCTGTACTAACGACCTTGTAGAAATAGTACTTTAATGATGGAGGTTATTCATTGGTTCATAACTCACCACACTTTTCTTTATCATAAGATCCTTCATAAATTTAGCATATCCCAGTATTTGTTCAAGTGCCTCTACCAAAGTAACATTCACAGTCAGCTGCTTTAATGTTGCCATGAATTTACTAAACTTTATATCATCGGCCTTCTTTTTCAATCTTTGTAGAAAAGGAGGAGGTGGTTTTGGGAGAGTATTAACCACTACTTCCTTTTCCTTCTCTTTCCTTTTTTCCAATTCACCAACCTGCTGATGATTAGAAGGGATACCAATATCATCTATCTTCTCAGACTCTGCTATATTACCTTCTTCAAGCTCAACATCTTCCTCGATCACCTCATCATTTATAGCATTGCTCAAACAAAGGCCTCATAAAACCTTACCAATCTATGTGGTAATAGACATGCATGAACTGTCTTTCCGAGGGTTCTGAATTATATCACTTGGTAGCGTTCCACTCTTTCTCTGATTTAACATTGCAGAGAGTTGGCTCATTTGATGTTCCAACTATTTGATTAAAGTAGAGTGCGAGTTTACCAACTAACTCATAGAGAACAAATCAGTCTTCATGGTAGTCACCCCAGAGTTGGTAGCCTCAACTCCCTTTAATATTTTCTCCATCAAGTCCTTCATGGACTCTTGCCAGAGCTAGCTGCAGTATTATCTCTGCTTTCTGGGGTTACATATAACCCACTTCTATCATTCTTGCTTTTCTAGTTTCCTTAATCCCGCTCTTTATATCCAGCCTTGTCATAATAAGTCCGACCTTGATTTCCTTGGTTATTGCCTCAAAAACCCCCTGTTTATTCAAATAATTTTCCTTTTCTTCTGAATCAGAATCATCTCTACCATGGGACGCAACATCCTTCGCTTTTTTAGTCTTTGCGGATAATAAGTACTTGGTCAACAAATCTATTTACGTCTTTAAATATGCCATATCTTGATCACGTTCTTCCTCTTTCTTATATTGTTTTGTAGTTATACCAATAGAAACAGTAGGGCTTGCTAGTACAAAATCCCTGGTATGCCAAGCTCTGCTTCGTTTGGTCATTTGATCAAGCATCTCCGAGGCCTCTTAAAAATTGAGATCCATAAATGATCCCCCTACAGCATTATTAACAACTGGTTTTGTAATAGAGTTTAAAGTCTGATAAAGAGTCTCTATCAGATGAATATCCATCATATTATGGTTTGGGCACTACATCAACTTCTTTTTAAACCTTTCCTAAGTTTCGTGAAGAGCTTCAGTTGGGAGCTATCTAAAATTATTGATCTCATCCCTCAACTGTACCATCCTGGAGGGTAGAAAGAACCTTTCTAGGAAAGCCTTCTTCAACTGCCTCCAGTTGATTATAGAATTGGGCATCAGTTCGTTAAGCCATAATGTTGCCTCCCTAGATAGAGACAATGGAAATAACCTCAAGCGAATAGCATTCTGACCTACTCCAGGATTATCAAAAGATTTGCAAATGGTGACAAAATTCACCAAATGCATATTAGGGTTATCTCCTGGAAGACCGCCGAATAACCCCTTCAGATACAAGAGTTGGATCATCGTACTGGTGATATTAAATTTTTCTCTAGGTGTTAGAGGTAGAGGAATAATAGCTCCAGTCGCTCATGCTCCATCCATTCCATCATCATCATCATTAAGATCATACTGAATAGGTTGGTGGTCCTGTCTTCCCCTAAAAGGGTGATTCTAATGTACATTGAGATTCACTAGTATAGCTATATTCCCAAGATGCCTTGGGTTTACAGGATCCAATAAGTCATTATCTCCCAGGTCCTTATTATCTGGATTTGGCACCTGACCTGGGTTATCAGCATTTTGCTAATTTACTTGAGCATTAGCCAAAGCGGCTAATCTTTCTACCTCTTGTGGATCAACCATTCTACTAATCAACTGAGACTCCAAATAAATTGGTATTAATGGTGCACCTGCTCTCCGTGTATTATGCATACACAACTATCAACCTACACAAACAAAAACAACAAATAAAATTAAAGCTTTAGGACACTTTGACTAAAGGGTTGATTAACAATCACAAACTTAATTGACAATTGTATTCCTCGGTAACGGTGTCAAAATTTGTTATGCCTAAATTGCAACCTTCTTATGAAAGTGTAAGCGATCACTGTCAAATATAGAACCCAAATGGGTTGGGTGTCGAATGCCACGGGGAACACTATGTTCTCTAATTCTTGTGGCTGTTATTAGACTATTGATCGAATTTTCCTGAGCAAAAAGGGGGTTTTTAATTTATCAATTGTATAAAAATGCTTGTCACCGAAAGTAATCCACTTGCTGATTGTATTAAAAATAGTAATACAGTAAGAGTAGTCAAACTAGAGTTATGATTACCAAGATAGTTAAGCAGCTAGGGTTGTGAACTATTTTGAATTCCCTATGAACAATCTAATTGCAGGAGTAATTGAATTCTATGGTTTACCCATTAGTTTCTCAACCTAAATGAGTAATTTTATCCCTTAATTCTTTCAAACATAAGGAATATATTATTTGTTCAACTATATTCTTACATGGGTTGATTCGGCTAAGGCATCTACCCTCTATCCAAAGGTTAAAGCCTTTAGATTTGTGTAAACCCTTTCTTTTCCCAACAAACACTTTTTCATTCGAACAAGTAATGTTCTTGGGCTCACTTTTCAAGTTTGGAACCAACAAAAGTCATTAAAGTGAAGAAGGGTTTATGCAATATCTATTAATCATGGGAATCTACAAGATTCACAAACCAATTCATCTTTTGACATCAAGGCTCCCATAACTCTAGTTATGAGAGCTTAGCCACACATCTCTATAATAGAAAGAGAAGAAATCATTGTGTTCTTCATAAATTAATTCAAGATTTACTTACAAAGGTTACAAGAATTTGTTCTTCAATTGTCAATAGAGATGGAATGATTAGATCCATAAGATTTTCTTAATTCCCAAAATACTAGGTTACAAAGAGTTTCTAGAGATGGAAAAATTGATAAAAAATAAAAATAAAATATAGATATCCCATAATAAAACCTAAAACTGGTATTTATACATTCCCAGGTAAAAAGAATCTAAAATTTGAATTCATAAAACCGTATCCAAACTAACGGCCAAATTGGAAGTCCGTTGAGTGATTGACGGTCCACCATTTATTCCGTCACTGCTAATCCTGGGTAGGTATACTCTGGATAAGGCTGACAGTCAATCTGGTGGTCCGTTGAAAGATTGACGGTCTACCATTTGGTTTGTCACTGAGCCTTTTAGTAGCTAATGTTTTGGATAAGACTGATGGCCAATCTGGTGGTTCATCGCAGATCTGATGGTCCATCATTTGGTCTGTCGCTGAGTCTTTCAGGAGGCAATATTCTGGATAAGACTGACGGCCAAGCTGGTGGTCCGTTGCAGAACTGACGGTCCACCATTTGGCCCATCACTAAGAGTTCTAAAACCTTGGGTTCTTCCTAAGACTTGACGGTAAGGTTAGTGGTCCATCGAAGGTGTGACGGTCCACCATTTTAACCGTCAGAAGCACTTTTCTGCCACTTTGTAGAGTCTTTTCATTCAGCTAACTCCTTGCCCTGAAACACTAAAAACCAATATCAAATGCAACTTTGGTTGCTTGAAAACATCTAATTTTCCCAAGAAAAGATGCAAAATATTCCGTCAAAAATCGGAACATCAGTGGTCATGAATAGTGTTATGCTATACTAGCTACACTGAGATAGAGGCTTCAGATAATGTGATCTTAGGTATCGTCCCCATTTATTTCAGACCTGTATCTGTGTAATTTGATGCTAGATCGACTTTCTCCTATGTGTCTGTGTATTTTGCTTTAGGTTTTTATTCTATTAGTGAGCCTCTTTCCATGCCTATTCGTGTATCTATCCTGATAGGTGATTCTTTAGTGGTGGATCGGGTGCACTGATTTTGCGTTTTGACTTATTCTAGGCGTGAGACTTTCGTAGACTTGCTTGTGTTAGATATGATTGATTTTGATGTTATTTTGGGTATGAATTGGTTGGCTTCTTATCATGTTGTCCTAAATTATTATGACTATTATTTTAGCTTCACCGGGTGTGCCAAGGATAGCTTATAATACTCTATTTTACTCTTTTTATTAAGTGTTATTGATTTTTTAATACTCAGATGACTTATAATAATTAATTAGGGGTCATAGAGTAAAATTATGATTGAAGCAGCTGAAGACATGTCATAAACATCTATTTTATTTTTTATTGAATATTTTTAATTTTCTAATACATATATATGATATATAATAATTAATTAAGGGTGATATAGTAAAATTACAAAGCAAACAGACAGCTAAAAACAGGCATGACAACCATGAGCTACCTGCTTGAGCTGGCTTCTAACTTGTGCTTATGTATAGTAGAAATATAGTAATATGGACATTAGATATTTTCTTATTATTTTATTAGTTAATAAGCCAGCAACGAAAATTGTGATGGATAATTGATTCCATTGCTAATTAAAAATTAAATTTTTTATTAAAGATAGATTTATATAGAGAGAAAGAAAGATAAATGATAGAGAGAGAAAGAGAGAGAGAGTAGCAATGGATATTTTGCACTACTTTCATTGCTAGAAAATAAATCTATGGAGGATAAATTTACGTCATCTTTTAGCTATGAATTTGAGATTCTGCTGCTAGTCCATCCTATATTTGATGTTAATTTATTTTTGAATTTTTTAGAGACACAATTATAATTCAATAGTTGATTGATTGGTAAAATTCATTACTAAATGCTGATTTCTTTCGTAGTGGATAGGTAGGGGGCACTTTATACATGTGGTCAACGAATCGGTTGAAAGTGAAAGTCGCCAAAAATTGATGGAGTAATCTCCAAATCATATTGAATAATCTATTTTATTAATTAATAGTGGAGTCAAGGCCCATTTTATTTATTATTCCAAAGAAGTCTGATCAACCCAAATAATACATTAAAAGAGCAACTATTAAATAAATAGTCCAAACCCGGTCCAAAGACCTGATTTGGGTCTATAAAAGGTACCCTAAAGTTATAGTTTCCTAATTATTCCTGTACTCCTTTATCCATCGATATTTTCTGCCGCTGAGGATGTTTGTCTTGGTCCTTTATAATCGTCATCTCTGTTTGCTCTTGCTGTGGGTGGTGAATTACCTTCATCAGCTTATGTGTAGCTTCTTCCTGCTCAGCTTGTAGAAGTAAGGAGTTTTCTTTTCTTGTCCTTTTTTTATCTTTCCTCCTACTCCTTAGCTCTTTCTTTTTTGGTATGAAATTTGGTGGAGGTCCACAAGTTTAGCTAAAACTCGATAGAGAGTTCAAACAATGTATTACAACTCCGTAGATCCATGTAAGCTTTTACCTTTTTTATTTGGATTCATTCTTCTCGTTGTTTCCATTAATCGATACCCTTTTATGTAGCCAAAGAGAAAGTGGAGAAACATAAGTTGCTCCCAATTTCCATCTTTCAACTCCTAGCAAAGTACAAGCACTATATTGCAGATCATGTTCCTTGACTCTCGCTTATTTACTGGTGATCTTCTTTATTGGCTGATATAGCTTAGGCTAGTTAGCTTTCTCATAGTTATTTTGCCTATGTGGCCACAAACCTTTTTGTAAATGTAATAAATGTGAGACGATGTGGTCCTTTTGTTGATTATGTATGTCTGATATTCTCATTGTTCTAACTCTTATGGATGGTATTTGTATCTTGTCTATGTTTAAAATCTTTCTTCCCATGACAACTAATCGAAATTATGAAATTGAATCATGTGTTCTTGGTCTATTGCTGTGTTTACTATAAAGTAAGTTAGTTGATTAGCTTCTCTGAAAATATGTGTGATGTGAATGTTAAGTTGAAGCATTAGCTCTCTAATCTCCTTTATTCTCTCACTTAGCATGCAAGGGACCTTCCACTCTCCTCTAATTATTCTCTTTATCCTAAGAGAATTTGTTTGAAGTTGTATATATAGAAGGTCATGGCTAAGACAATATTTAATAGCTTCTAAAATTGCTAATGATTTCGCTTCCATGTTAGTAGAGATTCCAATGTTAAGAGCTTCTGCATACATTAGACTCCCTTCACTGTTTCTAATGCAAATCCATAGGAACTCATACCTAGATTTCCTTTACTAGCTCTATTTGTATTGCATGTCACCCAACCCTCTTCTGGCATCTTCAATTTCACCACTGGGTAGTGAAATCTAGGTTTATATCCTCTCAATGTATCCAACATTCCAATCCAATGCAAAGTTACGTCCTTTATCTATGGAAAATTTACTTTGATAAGATGAAAAGCATTCAATTGGCATTGATGTTTCATCTTATCCAAAGTAACATTTTTTCCATATCTTCTTGCATTTATTCTTTTTCATAGCTCCCATATTAGTATTGAAGGGATTTCTTTTGTGACTTGCCTCATTTTTGAATTACCTTTATAGTTCCACAACTTAAAAATGAGTTGATGCAAATTAAGTCCCTCCATGTTGATACCTGCACAAGAGGCAAACTGCCTCTATAGTTGTTGGGCTATGGCATCTATTAGTAATAAATGGTTCATGGTTTCTATGTGTCCTCTTCACAATAATGACGCTTGGAAACAATTTTAATCCTCATCTTCTTAAGATTATCATCTGTTGAAATTCTTTTCCTCAATACTCTCCATAAAAAGGATGCAATCTTAAAAAGAATGCCTTTTATCTAGATATTTTATAACCACTCCGATTCATTTCTTCTAATCCTCATGATCTGATAGGCTGATTTCACTGTGAATTCACCCCTGGTGTTACTTATCCACCAAGCCTTATCATTTTCTACAATTTCAAGTTGAGGCTTAATGGACTTAGTAATGTGACTGACTAACACTTTAGATAAATACTTCTTAAGTTTTTCCACATTTGATTCACCATTAAAAATGAATTCTTTTAGTTATATTTTCTCCTCTCCTGTTTGTTGTCCTTCCACATGATATAACACCCCAAACCTGGTCCATTTGTCAAACCAGAAGCTAGAATTTCAAGCCTTTAGCTGCCACTAAATCTCATGTTGTACTTTTTCTCTTACTTACATAAGAAGCACCACTATTTTTTGTGATAATTGAATGAAATTTCTTACAATATTTGTTACCCATATAAGTACTCCAAAGAGATAAAGTTGAAACTCTAAATCTCTACCACAACTTTGCAAATAATGCCTTGGACATATGATGCAGTGATCTGAATCCTAAACCTCCTTCCTTTCTTGGGTAACACATGTTTTCCCAAGCAACCCAATGCTTTGCTCTTGTACCTCTTATATTTCCTCAAAAAAATCTATCAAAGATTTGATATAGCTGATTGATCACCTTTTTGGGATGATTCATGGCTAAAACTGTATAAATAGGCATGGATTACAATACAGATTAATGAGAATGTATTTACCTCCAAACGATAACAACTTATTCTGCCACAGTAATAGTCTTCTTATTACCTTTCTCAACAAATCTTCATAGTGAGACTTATTCTTTCTCCCATAAAAAATAGAGCATCCCAAGTAAGTGAAGGGAAAAATTCCTTGTTTTATGCCAGTTAACCTTCTTAATCTTATTGCCACAATCAAAGGTGTCTTGTCATGCAAATAGAAAAGCTCTTCTTCTTATGAACCAACTGTCCTGAAATACTCTCATAATTCTTTGACACCATTATTATCTTGATAATTGAAATTTTATCTCCTAAACAAAATAGAATTGTGTCATTTGTATATGAGAGATAATTGATTTCAGGACTCCACTTTGAAAGTTCATATTCCTTGAATTTTTTATCACTGTGTAACCTGTTTAGGCCCATAGGTAGGACTTCAGGTGCTATAATGAATAAGGTAGGTGATAGTGGGTCACCTTGTTTAACTCCCCTAGTATATTGAAAGAAACTATGAGAGTGTTTATTTAAAAGAACCAAATCCCAATTGTTTGAAATAAGCCTCCATACCATATCAATGATGACTTCTAGAAAGCTAAATTTCCTTAGAACGTTGGTGAGAAAAATCCATGATACACGATCATATGCCTTGGCCATTTTTTCGTATGATTTTGCTTACTATACCTGCTGCTGTAGCATCAGAAACTGTCTAATTTAACCACCATATTAATATTCTTGTTTCTCATACTAAAGTCTTTAATGAATTCCTGAGACAAAAGCACCTTCTTTATAATGCTTCTTCCCTTCACAAATCAGCCTGATTCTGAGATATGATCCTAGGCAAAAAAAGAGATATTTTCTCATGTAGAACTCTAGAGATGATTTTATTGCTGAAAGTACTAAGGCTTATAGGTCTAAGATCTGAAAATTCTTTCACCACTTCATTTTTAGGCAGTAAAACCAAGTTGGTATGACTATTGAACTTTGGCAACTTTTGCCCACAAAAGAAAGTTCTTACCAATTTGGTAATATCTTCTAATATGAAACCCCAGCAACTCTGAAAGAAAACACCTGAGAAACCATATGGTCCACACACACTAGCGCCATTGAGCTCAAAAACCACTTCCTTAACTCCATTTGTTTCCGGTAATCTTATTATTTCTTTATTTTGCTCTTCACTGATCAACATAGGTATGCATTGTAAAATTTCCCAATTTTGACTCACTCCTTCTGAAAACTTTTCTTAGAAAAAACTCTACAGCCTCCTCTGCCATTTGCTGATTTATTTGAAGACTTATACCCTACTTATTGTTTATCTCAGCTATATGTAACTTCTTTCTTCTTCTTTTAACATAAGCATGAAAGGAGTTGGTATTTTTATCCCCTTCCGCAAACCAACTCATTTCAGTTTTCTGTTTCCAGAATTATTCCTCTATTTTCATAAATCTTTTTAATTTTGATTTTGCTCTATGAAGCTCTGCTCTATTTATGGGAGTAGGTATTATTTCCAACTGAGCCTCTTTTACCCTAATCACATCTTCCATAGTAGCAATATTTTGAAAAATATTTCCAAATTTGCCTTATTTCTTTCTAATAGAGCCTTCTTTACTTTATTCAGCTTGGCTTGAACTTATATGAATGGATTCCCATCAAAATTAATACTCCAATTTGGTCTTACCCCCTCCTTAAATTATGAGTGCTTAGCCTAGAAATTTAAAAATCTAAAAGGCTTAAGGATGGGTTCTTCTTCGGTGTTGCAAACCATATGAAGTGGTGCATGATCATATCTTTGTCGAATCAAATGAGGAATTTCATAAGAAGAGAATATGTTCATGAATACTTGATTCACTAGGACCCTGTCCAACCTTTCAAAAACACACTCTTCTTCAATTCTTCCGTTCCCCCAGGTATATTTATTGGCTGAAAATTTTACCTTTTATAATGAACAATAGTTGATGCAAAGAGCAAAATCTATTGTTTCAGTCTGGGTAAAATGGTAATACACCCACATTTTGTTCTTCTGAAAGTATAACATTGAAATCTCCCCCTACTACCCATGGACTTTGATTGATTTCTTCAACGTACTCCAATTTCTCCCATAATTTCAGCCTATCCAGTGCATTACATCTTGCATATGACCATGGAGATATGAAATTCTTGACTACCCTTGCTGAACTTCATTGTTAACTGTTGAATGAAATAAAAAATGACCTAAATTTGCCAATCTTCTTCCCCAAATATCCAGATTTTGGTTGAATAATTAGCCAGGGCATTTGAAAAACCTAACCTTCTTTTATATTAGTCTAGCTCATTTGGATCTTGAAAAGGTTCTAACAGAGCTATGAATGAATGGTAATTTCTCTTATTTAGATTCATTAACCTCTCAAAAGAATTTTAAGTGTTAACTGATCTTATATTCCAAAATAAAGCCTTACTAATTATTGATTACTATTGGATTCCTTCTCTCTGCTACTTGTTTTGACTTGAAGAGGCAATGCTCATTTGCGTTTCTTTGTACCTTTCTTCAAGCTATCAATATGTCTTAGGGAGAGATACCCTACCTTACTAATGTCCAGAATGTTTCTTTCTATATCTTCATTTCTTCCTCGACCCTTCTAAGCCTTATCTATTCTTTATTTTTTTCTATGAGTTCAGGTGCTTTCTTGAAGGAAGAATCTTGTTCTGTGACCCGCTTTTATTTTTGAGATGTTGTCTCATGCTCCCAGGAGTATGCTACTGCCTGTCATGTTGTGTGCTGTTGTTGGATTGTGAGGAGTTTTTCCTTCTTTTGAACTATTATTCTTTCTAAACTTCTTTGCTTCCTCTGCTGAATTCCCAACTTTACTTGACCTTGATATGTTGTTTCCTTGGTCCTTACTCTTTACTTGATTATGTGATTAGGTGATTTTCTCCAGTTCTTTTTCATTATTGTCATTTTTGTCTATTGATTCCCTCACCTTAGTTGTAATTTGCTTTGGCTGATTCATTTTCTTTGTCAAATCAACAACTCTGTTGCCTCCCTCTTTGTTAGCCTTTCTTACTTCATCATGTGTTGATTGTTCATGTACCTTACCCTATTCTATGTCTCCAAGTTCTTCAAATCGGTTGCCAATGGCCACTCCCACTCTATTTCATTTCATTTCTTGTCTCCATTTGTCCTGATTTCTGTTCTTATTTCCATCTTTTATGTCTCTTTGTTCTTTAAATTCTCCTTCATTGTTACTCTTTTGTTTTTCCTTCTATTTCTTGTTGTTGTTCATTGTTTCCTTTTTGTAAGTTTTCCTCTGCCTTAGTAGTGTTGTCTTCTTTCTTTTCCTTTTTTGGTTGTCACTTTTTTCCTCCTTTTTCTTTTTAGGATATAATTTAGGGTGTTTCACATAACATTGTTGTTCATTGTTTCCTTGAATCATGCATGTTTTACAATACTTAGGGACGTAATCATATTTTATCCTTATCCACTTTTCTGTGACTTCTTCATTTTTCTTCTTCATCCCAATGTTAATGCGCTTTGGAAATTTTCTCAATACATCAACCTCCATTTTTACTCTTGCGTAGCTGGGTATTTCCTAATTTTTAGTTGCCATATCAACTTGTAATGGCCTGTCCATCGCTGTTGCCAATAAGAAAATAGTTTCCTACCAAAGAAGTTTGGAGGGAATCAAATTTACCCTTCTATTTTGAAAAATTGGCTAAATATATTCCTTGTCGCATTCTATTTCGAATCGGCGAAAACAATAATCAACATATGATGGCTCCTCGTGAGTCTTGAGTTTTTGAAAATTACTTTTCAGAGTAGGCACCTAAATTTTTTAGGAAAATTAAAAAAAAAATCATTTTTATGTAAAATCTCTGTTTTGATCTTTTGAAAACGTTTGAGATTCTAAGTAAGGATTTTGGTTACTCGAGAAAAAGGTGCTAGAACCCCTTAGAGTCTATTCGAAGATAGTTCTTAGACTCAATTTAGAAAAATATTTGAAAAAACATATTTGCTTTACCATTTGCCAAAAATAATAACAAAAACACTTTTGTTATTTTGAGACAAAGAAAATTCAAAGTATTCAAAAATACACTACTACAATAAAGAAGGATATAATACAGTTTATTGCAAGATATATTCGTGTTTCAAATTATGAAAATGGGGAAGAGATAGAGAAAAAATAGTATTCTGTTATAATATGTATTAGAAAGTATAAATTTTTATAATTTCATAAGATAATATATTTAAGAAAGTACATGAATCAAATATGTAGGTAAAATCATCATGAAATATAGAAAAGTGTATTTTTGAGAAAGTATGTGAGAGTTTATTTAAAATAAGCATAAACGTATGTATATTTAGAAAAATATGAAAAAGGTGTGATAATATGAAATGTTAATATATTAAAACTCTGTAGGAGATGAAATGTAATAGCGTAGATTATGATCGAAAATCCTAGATATGGGTTTTAACTGCTCATGCTTGTGAATAAATCAATAACATTCATATTGAAAAGTGTAGATGCAATCACAATTATAAGAAGGAATAAAAACAACAACTGTAACTGAATTAATGAACTAAAGTCGGTACAAGAAAATCCCAAGATCAAAATTGGATCTTGGAATCAAAATATGTTTGTGAATACAAAAAGTGCGTAACTCTGACTAAAATGTACATAAAGGGTATTTATAGTACAAGAGGAAATCCTAAAACCAAATCCTGAATGAAAGAAGAGAAACTGAGTAGGTGGCCACATATGGTCTGTACCTGCGGTCTGGCATAGGGTGAAGGTAGTACCTGCAGTCCTGACACTGGGTGCAGGTACAAATTGAAGGTACCAGGAGCAAAAGTCCTGCAAGTTCATCCCTCAGGATTTTGGAATTCTGGTACTTCCTTTGCCTACATGCATTCTGTCGGTCCTACTAACGGCCACATGTTGACTTAGTAGGTACTGGGAGTCATCTTTTCAGCTCTCCTTCGATTCTGGAACATGCTTTGATCATCAACAAGATGGAAAATATCCTGAATATCTATAATTGCTCCAAAAATAGCCAAGAAGACCTTTTTAACTTTTTTTCACGACTTATCATCCAAAACATGATTTCCTGTAAAACATACTCAAAAGACATCATATATAACAAAATAGCCTCAGAAACTTGCATCTTTTCCTCATTTTAAGCGTCGAAAGTTCTATATTTATATAACATATCAACACCCTCAACTTAGAATATTTATACATCCGCAGGAAACAAAATACAACAAAAATAAAAACGATGCTTAACTAGGAGAAAATTACTATTCACGATAGTCAGTCAACACTTAAACTCAAAACACAATATCCCCCTCCAGTCTTATTTTTCAAAACCATCTGTGTATGAACATGAAGCTTAATAGTGTGACACAATGGGATCAAGGTATGGCAATTACTTCAGCAACAGACAACCACTCATATATACAAGTTACACTACCCGAAATAAGCAAAGAGCTAGCAGTATGACTCAAGTGACCTCACAACAAGGATGTCCCACTCGCTCATATAAAATCATGCATGTCAATGCAGGGGTGGTCAAAAAACACTTATACTCAGAAAGAAGTTCCAATCAATACATGTCAAATACCAAGGCTTACCCTTATTTTCTTTACCTTAGCATTCAGATAGTCAAGTTAGGATCTCTATAGGACTTTTTTTGGCTTGTAATATAGGCTTAGGTGCTGGTATGGTATATATGAACATATCAAGTGAATAATCCTCCTTGACACTACACTAACCTTGGGGTCTCACTTACTAGCCAATTTCATTTTATTCCACCCTTATTACTCCCATTTTTATTCTTTAATGCACATTCAGGTTGGGTGTGGTCATTTATTCTTTCTTTTTTTTTCATAATTTTTATTTTATTTTTATTTTTCTACCACACCCAGCCCTACTAACTTTTTACTATTATTTACCTTTATTTATACCTACTTTAAACTATGGACCCCTATGATAGGCACCCTCAACTTAGACATTTTGTCTGAGTTGAGGTGCACAGTGTCTAAAGAGGACTAGGGCCAAAATAGGTTTATTATAACACAAATGGGAAGGTGAATAGGTGAAACATAAAAAATAGGCTACAAGGCTCAAAAAAGGGATCAAGGGATACAATTCACACATGGAAGGTCATTTAGGCTAAAAGTGGACTAAACTTAAAAATGACCTATGATCATTTCCTAACTGAGTATTTTTCAACCTAGGCAAGACTAACCAGGCAAATTCTGAATTCGACACACAAAGGGAACTAGGTAGTATCTCACACATACATAGAATTGAGTCAATATTACCAACTACTACCTATTTGGTTCATATAATTGCTAAAGTGATTATTATGTCCCTAATCCTAATGCCATAGCAAGATCCACAAAGTTTACACATATATACATTAACACAGTTCTAAAACATAAAATTTCTGGAGGGGTATCACAAATCAATTAAAACATGACTACTGCCCTAAATACTTAAAATCTCTTAATTATACAAAAATAACACAATACAAAGAAAAACACAATACGACATAAAATTATCCTAGACATGCTAGTTCTACAACCATACTGCAGCCGGCAGGAAAAAAAACATGAAAACAAAAAACCATAGCGGCATGGTATATCCACCTCTAATAAAAAACTACACATTATCCTTAATACGCTAAAACAATGTAAAACAAAGGGAAGTAAGAATATATCCGGGACACACTAGGCACCCGAATCAGGAGCATCTCCAGATATGGGCATATCAACTAGCAAAGACAATGGTGGTGGCAGTGCACTACTGGATGATGCACCCCCAGCTATAGATGTATGCCTCTACCTATCGACGAATGCAAACTCCATCAAATCATGCATGTTCTTTTTAATAGCTTGGTAATATAGTAAATTATGGTCCTATAAGTCGTCTATGAGATCCATCTTAGCTCCAACTACTGGGACCTCCTCATCACCCTCCATAAGAAAATTAAACTATCTCAATGCATGTGTAGATGATATCTGGACCACCTAGGGTATAACTGAGGGAGTGGCAGTAACACAACTTTCTATGAGAGAGCATACCTTTGCTCGTAACACATCAAACTCCTCTCTTATTTGGGCTAGATCTGGAGTAGTTGTCTCTGTATATCAGGGTATAAGCAGTCTCTCAAACTCATCGAGCCATGTCTAAAAGTCGGCACATAGCTCGGACAGAACAGTACTCAGTGCGGCCTCTCATCGAACTTATGCCTGATCAAATCTAGTCGTAACGCCTAATCTCATCTGATTATAGAGGGTAGTCATCTCAGTCTAGACAACCCTCACTCTAGCATTTATGGCCCTCTAGCTATCCAACAAGCTCTATAAAAGCTCACTGGATATAATAATCGTACTAGGAGATGTAATGTATGAGAGAGTAGAATCTATAGATACACACACCAGCTCTGAATTCGATATCGGGGCTAAAGAAGAAGTACTTGTGTCCCCTCTCCTTGTGTACTCAAATCAGGAGCCTCTCTCTGCTTCCCTATATCTATGTCAATACTAACACCTGCATCATCTCGATGTGCCTCAGTAGGCTCTGCGGAAATTATCGAGCCATCAGACTAGGCCTGTGGTATTGCTTCCTGCTTTCTCGATCTCCTAGAAGTGCTTGGACATCCCAGAACCCTCCTAGTCCTCATCTATATAGTTTTCATTGCAGCTACCCTCTTGTCTACACCTGGTATCTCAAGCACATCGTCCTCATCGCACAGCCTCTGAATCATGCAAGGGAAGAATAGATTAGTCTACTCCCTAAATGCTCTATCATGTAAGTCATGGAGAATAATAGCAACAAAATCAACATCATATCCGGCCATCAGACAGGAAACCAGTTTTACTCTCTCTCACTTTAATATATTATCTAAAGAATTAGGTATAACTTGGTATCTAATAATAAACCACCAAAACTTGTCCTCCAATGTCAAGAGGCCCTTCTTAATCATAGCTTTCCCCTCGACCCATAGAGTCATATTACCCAAAGGTAAAATATAATTAGCTATCCACCTAGCTATCTCGAGGTAAAATATAACTGGATATCCACTTACCTATCTCGATCTTTTCATGTTGGTGCTCAGCTTCCTGCATGATATGTCGATCACATGCGATCCTTAATCTGTGGTTGTACTTAACTATAAATACAGGATTGATGTAATCTGGGTTGAAGATAACTCAGTGGATAGTCTCCTCGGTAATATCAAATTTGACCCCTCTAACAAATGTATAAGAAAGTTATGGCTCCCTAGCAAATTTAATCAGGCCTGGATAATGGCATATAGGAAGGAGAACGGTAGCTTTGTAGGATGCATAAAATTCCCATACCATAGTTGGGTTGTAGGAATTGAGTGGCTTTATCATCCACTCTAGCTGATATATATCAAATATTACTCGTAGCTATGATACTTGATCTAGCCTCGATAAGTCAATCAAGTATTCCTCATAAATACACCTTGTATGCCTACCTAGATCCTTCACACAACTGTTAAGCTAAAATATGTTTGTATCCCTTCCATACACCATCGGAGATCCTTCCTCGGGAGGTGCCTCTGGGATATGTCCAGGTACAGGGCTCTGCTATACTGAAGCATCGTGGAAAGGATGCTCGGTATCTTCATAAGATCGAGGTAACTCTATCTGTTGTACATAAGTAGTGGTACCCTCCTCAGACTAGGGCACCGCAGATGACTGCTCCTACTCAACCTCATCAGATGAATCATGTGATCCCTTCTCAGATTGGAGGTCCTGAGCAACAACTTGTGGAGTAGTCTCAGACTTTGTCTCCTCCTCCACATCATCATCATCATCGGGTGTAGGAGTGTGTGGGGATGATATCCATGCAAACTTCATCCCTGGTTGGGCTATAGCTGACTGAGCAGCCTGACGAGTCAGTCCTCTCATGACTTTATGTGTCACCTCAACTACAGCGTCTCTATGTTGCTGCCTTGGGTACTCCTCCATCAATAGCTAGGATCGGGAGACTTTTCCTGTCTCCTTGAAGTATCGGCCTTTATATTCTTTATCATATTAGGTTCCATACGTACCTAAAAAAACAGTTGTTAGTTTCCAATAAAAGTGAGGGGAATCAAAAGTTAAAGAAAAAATCATAATTCAAAATGTTCAAATTTTTTCTTAACTTTCATACCCCTAAAACCAATTTGAAATCCCAACAAGTAAAATGTGCACACACCAATCAAGAATCATGAATTTCAAAGCATATAAAAATGTTCAACTAGCGTTATTACTCGTATTCATTCAAGTTCACTTGCTGGTTGGGGCCAAACTTTAGATTTTTCTTCAAAACAAGGCCCTATATTGTGTTTTTAGGCTACTTCACAGCTCCAACATACAAGCATGATAGATTCTATATATTTTGTAATGAAATACACATATCAACTTGTTTAAATAAAAGATAGACCAACATATAACCATTAGGAGCCGAGAAAATTACCTCTTTTATGAAGAACCAGAAATGAATAATGAAGAACTCAAGCAAAACCAAAGTTGAAACTTGTTTTTAGCGTGTTGGGACAAGTTGGTATCTCAAATAAGTGTCAATCTAGCCTTTACTTAAGTTTGGGGTTATTTTATGTTTTAATAGGGAATTTTGAATTCAAAGAGAAAAGTGAAATTTTAAGGATTTGAATGAGTTAGAATGAGGGTAAGAATGTTTTTATATAGGCGGGCGGCTAGTTTAGGTCATATTTAAATATAGGTGGCCCCTAAATTTTAATTAAAAAGTGGGCCCAAAAATTGACCTAGCCACGGCTTGTACCTACGGCCTCCACCCACAGGCTGGGCCAAAAATTTTGGCCCACTTTTCTGCTACCCAGACATGGTATTTTGATATTTTTTTCCGGATACTTATGGTCCCGTAACCTATGTTTTAGGTCCCAAAAGTAAAATTAGATGCCAAAGTCTATAACTTATCATTTTTCATTCTCAAAATTTCAACTTTTCAACTTATTACTCAACTTACCGTGTGGGACTTGTGACTATGATGGGATGATCACACAGTCCCCTTAATTGGAATCGATGAATGTAGTAATTTTTATCTTATTCAAAAACAACAAAAATTTAAATACTAAAATAGTAGGTTGCCTCCCACTCAATGCTTGACTTAACATTATAGCACGGCGTGACTGTATTGGTTACTTAAACTTCACCAACAAATCGATGGGTTTCCAACCATACAATGCTTGATTTAACATCACGGCATGATGTGGGTATCTTTAATACTCAGAATTCATAGATCACTACTATAAATCATTCTTAGGATTTGGTATTGTGCTGCTCGAAAAGGTACCTGGCTGCCTCTAGTTCAGAATTACTGACATCTGCCCGAACTGGTGCTCCAACTGCTTGATATTATTGGCATATGACTCGATCTTTTAGGTCAGTCCTAAAATGTCGGCCTTAATCCTTCACCAGCTTAGCCAGAATCTCTTCCATTCTGGATTTTACATCTCTTCTGCCAGGTGGAATGTATCTATCTCCCTTCTCTTTATAGTCATCCTTCTATCTTCAGTCACCATCTCGCTCTTTGCTATGGTCTCTGTAGCTTCCATAATAGTTCTGACCTAGGTTCCCTTGCCATTGGGCTTGAAAACTCGCCAACTGATGATCCAAATAATTTACTTCCTCCTCCAATTTTGAATCGTATGATTTGGAAGCTTACTCCTATGCTGCTACTGCATTTACTTTTTTGAAAGTCGCCGCTGTAAGCTACTTCACTAGTACCTAAGATTAGTTCATAGAAACACAATATCTTGCGTTACTATGTCATCAGCTACTTTCTGGTCACAGGAGGCACCAATAGCATAAGCGTCAGATCCCCTCTCAGCCTTTTGAGTTTGCCATCATTAGTTAGTGAGAGAGATCTAATATAACATCTTCGAAGTTGCATCCCAGTGTAGTCTCATAAAATTTTCTCCAGATATGGTTTCTGCCATGGCTTTGGAGCTGATGGTCAGGGCTCTTTAGAATATCTCTAATAAGTTCGTACATGACAATCGATGATTGGGCACCATACTCAGCTTTTTCTTAAACCTAAACCAAGCCTCATAGATAGACTTTGACTGCAGTTGTCTAAAGTTATAAATCTTGTCCTTGAGCTGCAACATCCTAGATAGAGAAAAGAACCTATTCAAGAATTGCTTGTGCAACTTATTCCATCTAGTGATAGAGCCTCTTGGAAGATCCCCTAACCATAAAGATGCTTCTTCTGTAAGTGAGAAGGGGAAAATCCTCAGTTGAAGTGCTTCCTGATTTACCCCTGGATTTTTATACGAACTACAAATCTCGAGGAAATTAGCAAGGTGTAAATTTGTATCATCTGTAGGTAGACCTGCAAACACACCCTTAAAATTTAAGAGTTGGATCATTGCGCTCGTAATATCAAACTTGATGCCTAGGGGAAAAACAGGAGGAACTATGGCTCCAGTCTCTGTCGGCTCACATATCCCAAGTCTTCTTCATCATCTATATATGGATTCACATACTAATATGCTGGGATTACTTAAATATGGGCACCTCTAGCTCTGTTTAGATTTTTATCAACTACTGCTTAGCGGTCTGCTGCTTGTCTCTGCTCAGCTAGCTCTGCCTGCCTAGCTGAGCTTCTTTCATTGCCCTCTTCTCGACTTCATCTTGAGCTAATAGCTCATTGATCTATCGATCAATAATATCATGTACCACTTTGGGGAGAGGAAGAGGTACAACATCACAAACCCCTTCAGGAGGTCCATTTCTTTTATGCTCATACATCCTACCATGTGATTGTAGGATCCTCTCTGGATTCATATTCAATGGGAGTAAGACATTGCCTCTACTTGGTATACTAAGAACACATGATCATATGCCCTACTAGAAACAAAAAAGAGAAAACCCCCAAAACTACAACAACTTCAAATCAACACCGTGTTCTCTGGCAACGGAGCTAAAATTTTGATAACTTCCAAACAACATTTCCTATTAGATGATGAAATACTCGTTGTCAAAATATATTAACCCAAAAGAGGTTGGTTTTGAATCCCAAGGGAACACGTAGCTTTAAAAATCTCAGCAGTTGTAGTTCGCAGGTAGAACAAGAAAAGTAAATGAGGGTTTGTGTAGTAATCTCGAGTAAGTAACTATGTTAACTCCGATTGTAATCAGTATTAGTAAACACAGGATTGTGTTCCCCCTGGCTTCTCAACTCCGTAGGTTTATCGTGCTTTGTTGAACCAACCTGATACTTTGCATGCAGAATCGATAAGTTATGTACCTTCTACAATTTTTTGGACGAGCAAAAGGATTTCACCCTTTACCTTTTGAGTGTCAAGATGTCGCCTTACTTACCCTTATCTTAATCCCAATTAATTATTACCTTTTGAGTGTGTAGTTATTAAATGAAACCTAACTATCTTACTAAGATAAAACCTAAAAGCGTGGATCGATAGTTAAACTCCAAATTACTATTGTCTTTATCTTTTCCTAGTCACTGCTCTTCTTTTAGAGTAAGCAGTAATATCTAGAAGGGATCTTAATGTGTGTAACCATTAAGAAAACATTCATAAAGAAGACAAAGCAATACATGCATGGGTATCGATTCAGAAAAATAAAAATACTTCCCCTACTTTGTCAATCTGTCAGGGTTTCCACAACCCTAGCTATGGGTTCTAGACGCTCATGCTTGTGAATAAATCAATAACATTCATATTTGAGAGCGTATATGTAATCACAATGATAAGAAGGAATAAAACCAATAGCCATAACTGAATTAATGAACCAAAGTCAATACAAAAAAATCCCAAGATCAAAATCGGATCTTGGAATCAAAATATATTTGTGAATATCAAAAGTGTGTAACTCTGACTAAAATGTACATAAAGGGTATTTATAGTACAAGAGGAAATCCTAAAACCAAAGCCCGAATGAAAGAAGAGAAAATTGGGTTGGTGGCCACATATGGTCTGTACCTTCAGTCTATCACAGGGTCCAGGTAGTATCTGCGGTCCTGACACTAGGCACAGGTAAAAACCGCAGGTATCGGGGGCAAAAATCTTGCAAGTTTAGCTCTCAAGATTTTGGACTTCTGGTACTTGCTTTGCCTACATATAGTCTGTAGATCCTACTTGTGATGACATGTTGACTTAGTAGGTGCCGAGAGTCATCTTTTCATCTCTCCTTTGATTCCCAAACATGCTTTGATCACGAACAAGCTAGAAAACATTCTGAATATCCATAATCGCTCCAAAATAGCCTACTCCTTTTTTCACCTTTTCACAAACTTATAATGCAAAGCATGATTTCCTGCAAAACACCCCCAAAAGGTATTATATCTAACAAAATAGCCTCATAAACTTGATTTTTTTCCTTATTTTAAGCATGAAAAGTTCTATATTTCTATAGTACATCAGTATCTTTCTTTAGTAACTTTAATATGAGTTCACAAGTTATCGTAGATTGAGCTATAAACCAACGGATGTAATTGAGCCTTCCCAAGAAACTCATTATGTCCCTTTTGGTCTTAGGGGGTGGTAAGTCCTTGATCGCCTTTATCTTGGATAGATCTAACTCTATATCTCTCCTACTAAAAACGAATCCCAATAATTTTCCTATGGGAATTCCAAAGGCATCTTTTGGCCGGATTCAACTTTGGGTTGTACCTTAGCAACCTTTAAAAGAACTTTTGTAAATCATCCAGGTGGTCCAAACACTTTTTTATACTTGATAATGATATCTTCTGTGTACACCTCAATATTTTTGTTAATCATATCATGAAAAATGGTAGTCATGGCCCTCATGTAAGTTTTGCCGACATTTTTGAGTCCAAATGGATTATCTTGTGTCAATACACTCCTCACGGTGTGATAAAGGTTGTATTCTCTCCATTATTCTCACCCACCAATATTTGGTGATATCCCGCAAAACAATCAACAAATGAATGCAACTCATGTTTTGTGCAATTAATAATGAGAATATGAATGTTTGAGAGAGGAAAATCATCCTTTGGACTAGCCTTGTTGAGATACCGATAATTCACACATATTCTTATCTTCCCGTCCTTCTTCAGCACTAGCATGAGGCTGGCCAACCATCTGGGGTAATTTGTGACCCTTATGGCATTAGCTTCTATCAATTTGGTCACCTCCTCCTTGATTCTCAAACTCAAATTGGATTTGAATTTCCTTGTCTTTTGCTTCAGAGGCGGATATACGGGGTTAATTTGCAGTCGATGTGTGATGATATCAGTGCTTAAAATTATATATTAACTCACATTTCCTTACTATTTCCTCATCATCTAGATTGATAACTTCAATTTCGTCCATATTCTGACTATCAAGTTGTTTGATATCATGCGGTAGGTTTTCTGGCATCATGCTTTCATCATACTCCTCATAATCTTCACCCGCTCATATTTTGCTTAATGAATTCGTTACATGTCATAATTGTTAAATGGGGACTTTTACTAATATTAGCCCTAAAAAGTATAAAAAGTGAACAGATATTAAGGAAAAATCAGAAAATAATAATTTTTTGTTTGAAAATTAATAATTTTATTAATAGAAAAGCAATCAGATTTAGGTAAGAAACGAGTAGTAAAATAAGCTTCAGCATAATTCAAGCCTCAATTGATCATGCAAAAATAATTTTGAAATTGTCTACAATTCCACACTACCAAGGCTTCTGTTAAAATAGGAATCGTCTGATGGTCCAATTTTGACGTTTAGGCTCGCCCTTGACTCAAAAGGATCACTCAAGTAGGACAAGCTATTTACTATTCTATTTGTTGAGTGATATAATTATCTTATGCATAATAACTGTTTATGTGCTAAAGTGTTTTATTGTTTTGCTTTGTCTATGTTTTCTTATTTGTGTGTTTAAAGAACATACGTTTGGCTTGAAACAAGACTAGTCCATTATTCCTATTTAGAAGTCTTAGGGCGTTAATAGGCATATAAGGCTTAAATTTTAAACCTTCCAAAATACCCTTAGAAGTTCTTTGATAAAATTCCTTCCAATTTACCCAATTTTGTTCAAAAATTCATTAGGTTATTATCCAAGTCATATTGATCATGTTGCCCTCACAAGTCATTTTTTGAGTATTTGATTGTAGTTAGAGCTATCTAGACATTTTGTTAATGAAAGATTATGTTGTCTTCAAAGTTTTCTCAAATAAGCCTTTTTAGGATGTTTATCCATTAATATCTAATTTTTTTAAATCACTTAGTTCATCATGTTCGAAGTTCTATTTTTTCCATCAAATTCAAGATACGTCAAATTAACAAAGTTCTAACCATTCGGTCACTTTCTCAAGTGTTTTATCCTCCAAATTTTGGACTTAGTTTGTTTCAAACCAAATGTATGTCATTCATTTCGTATATTTCTTTGGCCAATCATTACAATCATGAACTAACTTTTTACCTTTTGGGTGTTTTTCTTTCCTTTTATAGAGAGGCTGATTTGTGTTGGTAGTTAAACTTGCTCGCTTCATAAAGGCAAAAGTAATCACTGGCAGAACATAATTATCTTACACGGTCTAAGGTCAAGAAGGAAACTATAGATTCATCAGTTCTTGCTTGGGCTAACAGAAGAACTCGTTCAACTATGGATCCTAGTTTGATTAACACAAATACTTCATCTGAGTCAGTTCTCACCAATAACCCTAGAGCTTTTGCCGGTTTGGAGCAACAAATTATCGATCTAAGGCTCATGGTGAAGCAAAGCAGAACACCTTCTCAGACTCCTCCAAAGATGACTTTGCCTCCTGATGCTTGACAAAAGGAATCTATGCTTCCAACGTCAGAATGAGTTGATCAGGAAGGTCATTTTGATCATACGTCTCAGAATGCCCTTTTTGTACACATTTGATCCTCCAAAGGTTCAGAACATATCCTTGTCATACCAAGTTTCACCAGTGTACACCTATTCTATCGCTCCGCCAATGACACAAACTCCAGGGTTATAACGCTTAGATGCTAATCATTATGTTGAAACAGAGAATGATCCAAGAGTGTGCACTGATAAGATGGTAAACAGAAAGCTCAAGGTCTTAGAAGATGTAATAAAAAGACTTCGGGGGCTTGGGAATAACCAAAGTGTGAAGTATGAAGAGATGTGGGCATTTCTCGAGATTGGGTTGCCTCCTGGTTATAAGATCCCAAAGTTTGAAAAGTTTGATTGGTTTGAAAATCCTTTCTTTCACTTGAAAACTTATTGTGAAAAGCTGATTGATGTGGGCAATAATGAAGGAATATGGGTCAAGCTATTTAGTCAAAGTTTAAGTGGAAAGGCTCTAGAATGGTATGCCAAGCAAAATGTGACTAAGTTGTGCACTTGGGATGACCTGGCAAATGTTTTTGTAAATCACTATAAGTTTCATGTCGATATCATTCCTGAAAGGATCTCTATCACAAAGCTAAGAAAGAGATCAAATGAGAATTTTCATGAATATGCCATACGCTAGAGAGAAGAAGTGGCCAGAGTACATCCCCCTATGGAAGAAATTGAGATGATTAGTTACTTCATCCATGCACTAAATCCAAAATATTTTGATTGCATGGTAACAATGGCTGGAAAAATATTTATTGAAATTGTCAAGACTGGAGAAATGATTAAGGATGGCCTCAAGACAGGACGGATAATGAACTTAACAGAGTTGCAATCAACTCATAAAGACTTCCAGACTGGCTCTTTTAAAATTGGGAAGAAAAAAGAAAAATAAGTAATAGGAGTGATAACTCAAGAAAACTCTTCCAACTACATGCGCCCTCCTCAATATCAACCTAATTCTCGACATACTCACTATCCTTTCTTCAATGCACAAGCGACATATCATGCTCAACCTTCACCACAAAACTATCAAAATAATGCTCCTTATGCCAATCATGAAAGGAAGCCTCCCTAAATTTTCACGCTGTTGGGGGAATCTCTTACTCAGCTTTTTGAAAGGTTGAAAGACGCAAAACTACTTCATCCAGTGAAAGTAAAGCTAGTGAACACTTCTGCTAATTGGTATGATCCAAATAAGTGATATGCTTACTACTTTGGAGTTGTTGAATATGATACAGAGAAATGTATCACTCTCAAGCACAAAATTCAAGATCTGATTGACAACAAGGTGATAATGCTTGAAGAAACTCCGACTAATGTTAATGACAATCCATTGCCCAATCACAAGAAATAGTCATCGGAGTCATCCATCAGAAGAAGCATGAATTTTCCTCAAAAGGCGCATTTTGGCGTCTTTCTATCCTACATTTAGAAGTTGTTGTTTTTTTTTTTTTGTAATCGTACTTTCTTGTTTTATTTCCTTATAACTGCACTTTGTTGCTTTATTTTCTTGTAATCGCACTTTGTAGTTTGATTTCCTTATAATTGCACTTTTTTAGTTGTAATGAACTACGTTCGACCTGATTTCCCTTGTGGAATACGTAGGCGGCCTATATTGGCTTCGGTTATGTTATCAAAAGTATCAAATATCCTTTTTGTTTGTAGGAACTACATTTGACCTGAGTTCCCAAAAGGGATACGTAGGCAGCCTATGTCGGTTTCGGTCAATCCCTTAGAGGAGTTATCTTTTCATTTTATTTTGGAACTACCTTTCCTACCTCAATGGAATGTGTAGGTGCCACGCTATCTCGGTGATCTTGGGTGTATTTATATGCCTAAGCACCATAACTTACCCATATTTTAGCTAAGTTTGGAAAACAAAGTGCCTAGTTTCTTATGTTTTTACTCTACTTCTATGTGATTGAGCTAACCGATGTGATTAGCATGATTTCAGGTATTAATGAGGTAGATGGAGACATAATGGGATTATGGATTGCGGATGACAAATCACACAAGAGAAAAGTAGCTTGTTGGACCAAATGTGACGCCTAAAAACTATGTCCAAGACTAATTTGTCATTTATAATTAGTTCAGGAACTTAGAAGGCAATTATAAGAGAAAAGATTATTAAAAAGACTTGATGCGGAATTTTTATCATTATTCATTATTCTGTATTAGTTTTGGAACAAGGAGAGGGGCGGCTATAGCTTGGAGAGAGAGAAAACGTTTTTCTCGTGTTCTTCTGACCTTACGTAACCAAAAATTTGGAAAGACAACTCGAAAAAATCAACTTCCGATGAGATTACTTTGAGTTCCTGCGGATTAAAACCAGGTGTCGGAAGTTTAGTCGTAAAGTCTCGTAATCCCTGTTCGTTGCTAGGGAAAAGGTAAACGCATCTTAGTTATTCTTCTTCTTCCTTGGCGAATATCAATTTTCATAAGTAGTCAAGTTTGTGTAGGGTTGCTGTTTTTACCCTTGTATATATAGATGACATTTGATTATATCTATTTGTGATTATAAATGTCCAATATAACTTTGAGAAATTTTTCCAATTGAAACTTTAGATATTTTGCGTGATCCAAATATGCTATCATTATATCAATCCCTTCGCAAATTTCTAATGATCCTTTTAATACTTAAAACTGAATGTATTAAGTTTTAAAACAGAGAAATTTCATAACTGAACTTGAAAATCTTGTTGACCTTTTTCTTTGGTTGGCAATGTCATAAACTTGTAATAATTATTATAAGGTAACTTTCTTTGTCAAGTGGAGTGGGGTATAGATTTAAACTTGTGATTAATGTAACATTAATTTTGGGTCATCTCTACGTAAATGTACAGTAGGGACATATTGACAAACTTTTAATATCAAAGTAGTACTAACTTTACTTAATTACAAACATTAATTATGAAAAAATTACAGAACTTAAAACTATAATTACAAAAAATAGCAATACTTTTGTAAAAATTACAGTTTATAGCAAGAGTAGCATTATTTTACTCATTAACTAGAAAAGTGCATATTTTACTTTCATCTCTTTACATTTTTCTATTTTCACTCCACTATTTTACCTCCCCAAATATAGTCATATCTTTTACCCCTTTTTTTTCATCTTATTTTTTTTTTTTTTTATTTTTATTTTCTTTTTTTTTCTTTTTCATATTTGAAGATAATTATTTTCATGATATTTAAAATTTCAAAATAAAATATCATTACTGTCTTTCACTCTCTTATGACTCTATCTTTTTTTTTCATCTTATTTTTTTATCATTTTATTTTTTTATTTTGATTTCTTTTTCATTTTTTTATTTCCACTTTATTTTCTCTCTTCTATTTCTCTTTTTTTTTTCGTTTTCTTTTTGTTCTCCTTTCTTATATCTTTTTTTTCTTTTCCTATTTTCGCCTTCTTCTTCTTTTTTCTATTTTATTTTATTTCTTTTTTTGTTTTATTTTTACACTTCTATTTCTCTTTCTTTCTTTTTTTTTTTCACTTCTCTTTTTTTTCATTTTTTTCTTTTTATATTTTTGTTTTTCTTTTTCATTTTTTTACTCTTCTATTTCTAACTTTTATTTTGAAAAGATAAAAAATACATAGTCATACAGATCTGAATATGTATTTACAGTACAAAACATACATATGTATCTGCATATGCATTTACAGAAATATATATCTCACTCATATGTATATATAAACGTATAGGACGAAAAATCTCTATAACACAAAGAGCAACTATATACATATACATATAGGTAATCTGAAAATACATGATACATACCTTAAATAGTAAAAAATACAAATAACTACATATGTTATTATCTAGAATGACATAGAACAGTTCAAAGACAAATTCAACACCATAAAAAAATACATATAGATATGCATTTATATATACAAAATACAAATACATGCACATACCCCCAAAAAATTTATAATACATTTGTGATATAATACATCTTTCTTATTGCGCTTGAACTACACATTTCTTTTTGTTCATGTAGACACCATAAATATTCTTACGACAAAAAATTAAGTACTGCACCTTTGATAACATCGCCTTAATACGTTCTTCAATATCACTGATTGTGTAACATTCTATATGTGGTGCAAACCTTGAAAGTACTCTTTCCATGAATATATACTCACACAACACCTATAGAATAAAATAATGACATAAATTTATATTACATGTACTTTTCACAAAAATATAATACAAAATACATAGTATGCATATGTTTTCTTTTACATAATATATATTACATTACAAAAAATACATATAACTCTGTATATATATTTACAGAATACATGTCTGATCCATATATATATTACTATACAAAAAATACAAATATGACTCTGATATGTATTTACGAAATACATATCATATTCATATTAAACAATAATAAACATAACTATACTATATATCTTCATATGTATTTGCGAAATACAAAGATAACTTATATAAAATAAGAATATACATATGGATCACGTATGTATTCTGTAAATACATGCGCAAAGCTATATGTATTTATACGGTATTGGATTTGTCTTTGAATTGTACATATTATGTCATTTTAGAGGGTAAAGTATGTACTTATTTATTTTCTTTTACTATTTAAGATATGATCATGCATTTTTTATTATCTATATGTATATGTATATAATTGTCATTTTTGTTATAGAGATTTTGTGTCTTATATGTTTATATATACATGTGAGTCCGATATATATTTTTGTAAATACATATACAGATATATATGTATGTTTTTTACCGTAAATACATATGCAGATTTATAAGTCTTTTTATTTTGTGTATTTTTTAAATATGTATATATGATATAGGTTTTTCTCGTTTAAAAATAAAAGATAGAGATAGAAGAGTGAGAAAAAAAAATATAAAAAACAAAAATGAAAAATAAAAATTTGAAAAAAAGAAGTAAAAAAGGAAAAAAACGAAAGAAGAAAGAGAAAGAAAAACTAAAAATAGAAGTGTAAAAATAAAAGCGAAAATAAAGTGGAAAGAAAAAAAATAGAAAAGAAAAAAAATAAAAATAAAAAAAGATTTTAAAAAATGAAAAAACTAACAAGAAAAAATAGTTAGAGAAATAAGAGAATGATATTTTGAATTTTGAAGATCATAGAAATGAATCTACTAATTTAAATAGGAGTAATTTATGGAAATTTAATTAGATGTGATAATTATTCCTTATTTAACTCAACTAATTTGAGTAAAATAAAGGCAGTAAATCTTATTGTATATGTATTTGTGTAGCAACAGTTTACTTAAATACAAAATATAATTTGTTATTTTTCGTAATTATGAAACGTTGCTTTAAAAGTTACAATTAAGGCTCTATAGTTATTATTTCTGAAATTTTCCCATTAATTAATCCCATGTAGAAATGCCTTTTTAATTACAGAATCGATAATTTTTTTATCTATTTGGTTCGGATTTGATGGAAGGTATGAGTAGTTATCAGTACGTCAATTTCCTTTGATATATTATGCTTGTCTTATAGTGTGCTTGTTTAACAGGATTAGAATTCTATTTCAAAATAGTATGTTGGTTTTCCTGATCTTGCGTTCTAACAATTTTAGTTTCTTGTAGTTCCTTTGATATTGTTATGCCCGACAAAATGTCACGTCCTAAGTTTCCTTCTTTTTTTGTCGCATGGGACCTCGATATGTGTCCACGAGACTTCCCATATCCTTCCATTCGAACGCCGTCGAGTCGAGCCTCATTAAAGTCCAAAATTGGACTGATATACACAGGACAACACAAGTATATAGGCTAGTATACACCTGTATACAGCTAATATATGCTGGAAGGCTGCTGATATTTGTGCATCATATTAAAAGTAGAAGAAACATGCTGATACGCAGAGTATACCGGGTTTTATATGCTGATATACACCGCATATACAGTAAACGCAACGGGGCAAACCTGTGATAGAGAGCTGGCATACAAATGCCAGGAAAATGGACTGAACTCCAGAATTCCAAGCCCAAAACATGTGCTGCTTTGTTGATGAACCAATTAAGGGTCCAATTTCAATTCTTGTATTATTTTTCTAGCTTGTACTGTTTATTTGTGCTAACTAACATTTGTAAATTAGTTAATCAAGGTAAATTTTTTAAGATGTTGCCATTTTATTTTATCTTAGTTTTCTTTACTTAATTCATAATTCCTTCACCTAATTTATATCGTCTAAAACAAATTAAATTGGTTCCTTCAATTTTTTTCTTAAAATAAGTCTTTTAAAAATTAAGTATTTTGTTTGTCTTGTTCATATAATTAATGGTTTGTTTTAGGCTAAAGTAATTTTCTCCAAGCTTAAGAAATTAATTGGTTTGAAAATTAACTTTTCAAACATTAGCAAAGCACTTTTAATTAAATACTCTCTTAATATTTTATCTCTACATAATCGACTTTTCTATAATAATTAATAATAATAAATATTTTTACAATCTTCTTCTCCTACAAAAGCAAAATCCATTTTTCTTTTAAGTTCGAAAAACTACAACTTAGCTTAATTCAAGTAGAATGTTTCTCCTTAGAATAAATAAATGTCTTTTATAAATGTTTAAATAAATAATGTTAATATTTTCTATAAAATCAAGTCTTTGCAAAAATTAGCCACTTTAATTATTCAAGTTAGTTCTTTTAGTAAACCGTTTTAAACGGACGCTCCTAAGTGCCTTAAAAACCTTCTTAGGACGTTAATTGAACTCTTACCCAGTTTCTCTAGTTTTAAAGGTTTATTTTCGTTTTTGAACCATTGAAACTCTTTTAAGTTTCTTTTCTTGGTTTTTCTATAAAAATCAAGTGGCGACTCTATGAATTTCTTAAAATTATTTTGAAATTTTCTTGAATCTTTTGAAAAGTTTTAAAGAAGTCAAACCATTTTCTCGCCAAATGAATTTTGAAAGGGATAAAACACCCATCATCGATATCATCTTGTCAAAATAAACACCTGCTTGAGCTCGAATAAAGTACTTGGAGAGCTCATTATTGTCCAGTGAAGGTTAGATCCTAGCAACCTCAGTCCTCCATCGCCACGCATATTCTTAAAATGACCCTGATGGCTTCTTCTGTATATTAGTAAATGAGAACCGGTCTAGAGTGATTTTGGTGTTAAAACTGAGGCGACTCATGAAATCTTCAACCATGTCCTGCCAATCATGCCACTTACGAGGCCTTGCTGAGTGTACCAAGTAAGAGTTTCCCCTAACAGACTCCAAATGAACAACTTTATCCTTAACTTCTCATTCCTTCTTATGTCGACCAGCTTATCGCAATAGGACCTTGATGTGCATGCGGGTCACCCTTTCCATCAAATACATCAAACTTTGATCGTTTGTACACTACTAGCATGTCGATATCTGGATGGCTGATCAATTCATCGTAATCCAAGATCTCAGTTCCTTTGTTGACTTAAATGTTTTAAATGTCCTTTGTAGACTTTTGAGCTGAGATACTATCGACCTTTTTCTATTTAAATGGACATCCTTCTCTAATCCCTTATACCAATTGAGTTTATATGGAATTTTGACAACCGCAGATATTGCAAAAGTGGGAGCTTCAATAGCATTTACTGGTGGCACATGTATCTCGAAAGTGTCATGTGTCTTAGGTATAAGTTGCATTGTTGGGGGGGGACCAAAATGGTAAAGTTCTAAGTAGACAATGAAAGATCAGGCGCAGCCTTAGCAGTGAGTAGAGGAGCAAGTGGGGCTTGAGCATATGAAGGTGGATTTGTTAAGTTAGCGGGAGTGACATGAGCAAATTCAACATTTGGAGGTTGGAATTGAGTGAGAAAGGTAGTAATTGTAAGCTTAGTCAAGTTTCGCATTTGACGTACTTCTTTTTTAAAGATTTTGATTTCTTGTGCCATGTTATCCATTTGTTCATCATTTTGGGCGTCTGACAGCATTTGAGAACTTTCAGCGTCGTCTACTGGTATCATTGTAGCCTTGTTGGATTCTTTCTTGTTAGTCATTTTCCATTAGATCGGAGGTTGTATTGTGATTTAACCAGTTTGCGAGTCGACGCAAATCAACTTTATTTTTTAGGGATTAATAATAAACAAAATAAAAAAAAAGAAAGAAAAAAGAAAATCATGTTAGTTTGGGAAATATAAAAAAATGTAACAAATATGTAACACATATATACGCTAAGTTGGCGACATCTAAAGTGCTTCCTAATACAGAAACTTTTTTTGCCAGAGGTACACCTATGTTGCAATTAATTTAATGATAAATGATCCATTTAAACACACTTGGATTTAGGTATAAACATGACTTTCATTAAGCAAAAAGGGGCTTCTAAAGGTTACAATGAGATAGAGCAATAGAAGCCTAAAAAGGAAAGTACATAGGTGGCCGCAGAGGCAAACAATTAGATTGGCCATGCGGCTCTTTAGGAAATGTAAAAAATACAAGGAAAGGAAATCTAAGGCCATGTGTGGCCGTCTTCATCATCATCGTCTAAACCCAAACAAAAGTCCAAGTGGTGTTCTATGCAATCTCCCCCACTTATCAACCAATCTTGGTAGTCCTAAACATTTTGGTTCTCGAATTGATCACCAAGTTCCTTTTATATGTCTTCCCTTATGTCATTATCATCTTCTGGAGATATCATGTCATCAACTGATATTAGAACGACCTGTCGGTACATGAAGGTGGTGAGATATATGTGAGGTAGTATTCCACTTGCCACTTGATACACCATGTCATAGTTTACCAACCTAGGGATCCTTTTCTGGCTTGGTTGCATTATGGGGCCTCCTTCTACTTTTCATGTATAATATCCCAAGGTGCACCATCTTGTTTGGCCAATTTCTACTGAAAGTACATTTATCCATATCTCCTATAGTCTTATAATTTTGGCCTAAGATACTTGTCTTCTGTAAGTGACTTATGCTGGAGTCATGTGTGACCTTAAAGGGATGTTTTGTTCTATGCCAATTGACGTAGAAATCTAAGTAGAACATACGGTTGGATTCCTTCCAACCCAATCATCTTGATAAAATAGCTAGTGTATCTCCTTAGCAATGCTCTTCCAATGATCCAAGGAAGCCTCCATTGGATAGCATCTCCTGTGAGATACATTAGATAAGCCTGCCATTCTTCCAATCCTAGTTATGCATCTCAAAATCTCAACCTCTGTCCATGGCTTTGTATCCAATTACAAATGTTCTTTGAGTTGTCATTGATCAATGTTCTTTGATAGAAATATTCCACGACCCAAACTTGAAGAAACAAGTTACATCCAGCAAAGAAGTTATCTACTCTAAAGCAAGTGGACAAAGCCCTGAATAATTTTGCCAACAACATTGGTACTAACATCAATCTCTCAGAATCAGTAAACATAGTTAAGATCAAGGGCATCAAGTTGATGTTGATGTGGTCTCTTATTCTAGGAGAGACCATAATCCCTAGGAAAGTGAGTATGAATGTCATGCGACGAATATTCTCTTATCTTGCTCTGTTATAGGCGAAGTTATTTTGGTGATTGTCATAGCTCATTCGATATCAAAAACTCTGAAATAGATAGCTTAAGTTAACCCAATCATATTTGATACTCCTTGAGGCATGGACTGTGCTTAAACCCAAAGCATGTTAGGAATCATTGTCGGTCATGGCCGATTGGGCCAATGATATTCTTTCTTCAAGAGAAAAGTCCGTGAGACTACTTTCATCTTCCAAAGTTGGGGTGATCTTAAAATTTTTAAACTAAAAAGTCACGGTGATTGGGTCCCAAAATTCAACCAATATCTTTGTGAGCACCTCGTTGGACCGGATATCCATGAGTGACATCAAAGAACTTAAGTGTTTTTAACCTCGGATCCATGCATTGCTTGAATGTTTCGCCACCAGTTTTGTAGGCTTTGGGGGGCTGAGACAATCATTTGGATATTTGGTAAGTTTTGATTAGTACTCATCTGAAGGAAAGGTTAAAGGGTATTATAAGTCATTTACTTCAAACTTGTTATATGTTTTAGTTTGAATCATTCACATCAACCTTTCATAAAAGGTATGTCGTCAGGTTTGTAACCTTTGATAAAAGGGTAGATTCCTAATTGTGGTGACGATGCCTTGGACTATCCCGCCTAAGGCATATGCAACATGTCTTATTTCTAGAGTCAGAGCTTTTCCTAGATGTTTAAGAGTAGGAATGAATAGTTGTGAGAAGGCACACTAACCTAATTGCACCGACTCTAAAACTAGGGAATCCAAAGAAGGTTCGGAGAAGTAGAGGACACCCCTCCCGTGTTCATTATGTTAATTGTGTACGATCAAAGACTCAATGGAAAGTACAAATAATAAAGAAGTAACAAGTAGTGTTATTCAAACAAATAAGGAACACAAGTTTGAATTTGGCTTGCGCCCTTGCACACAAAATAGGATATAAGTGCAGATAAAGTAAATAACGCAATGAAAATCATACTAATTCTAAACTAATCCTGCTATGATAAAAAGTGAAGTTTAAATCCCAACAGAGTCGTTATGTTGCCGCGCCCTATTTTAAATCGATTGAAAAAACACACAACATATGATGGCTTGTCGTGACTCTTGAATTTTTGAAAATTATTTTTTAGAGTCACCACCTAAATTTTTAAGGAAAATTAGAAAGAAATCATTTTTATATAAAACTTTGTTTCGATCTTTCGAAATGTATGAGATTCTGAGTAAGATTTTTGGTTACTCGAGGGAAAGGTGTTAGGCCCCCTTTAGAGTTTATCTGAAGATAATCCTTAGACTCTGTTTAGAAAAATATTTGAAAAAAGGTTTTTGCTTTATCATTTGCTAAAAATAATGATAAAAAGCACTTTTGTTATTTTGAGAAAAAAAAAATTCAATGTATACAAAAGTGCACTACTATAATATACAAAGATATAATATAGTTTATCTATAATATATTAAAAGTGTGAAGAGCTTTAGAAAAGTGATTTGAAATTTTTGCCCTTCATTAAAAGACTTTTCTTTAGACAGAACTATTTTTTCACTATTTTTTAAATTTAATATTTAAGTATTTTTTATTCTATTAACTAGACTTCCTAAAATATATGGGACTCCTAAAATATATGGTAGGAGAATTAATTAATATTTTCCTTTCTACTAGACTTCCTAAAATATATTATAGTAGAATTAATTAATATTTTCTTTGCTACTATTCAATTAGAAAAATACTCCAAAAATAGGACTCTATTAAGAAAATACTTCTATAAATATTGGAATATACGTTAAACTAGAGAACAAACCGGTTTGCCTATTGGGAGAATATGATTGATGCACATCAAATTTGATTAGATTGATGGATGTTTGATTTTCTAACCCTCAACTTCTTCTCTATTTTTGTCAGCATAGCAGAATTCAACATGTGTGTATATATATAGTTCTTTATTTTCATTCAAAATCATTCTTTAGGGTCAAAATTTTCGCTCAGACAAGAATTAGTTGGATCAAAATCGAAGCTTTGTGATCACTATTATATTATTTTTATTTTTTATGATTTACAAATCGTAGATGAATCTCGGTTGGCTTTGAAGAATTTCTTGTGTAAAGATTAGATTTAATTGTATTATTTTGATATCTTTATTATCTTATTATTTATTTTAATTTATAGATGTTAGATGAATGTGGGTCGACTTTGAATTTTTTTTTAGGTAAAGGTTAGGTTTAATTGTATTATCGTAATATCTCTATTAGTTTGTTATTTTGTGATAGTTTACCATTCGTAGATGAATCTCGATCGGGTTTGAGAAATTTTTGTGTGTAAAATTTAAGTTTAATTGTATTGTTTTGATATTACTTTTATCATATTATTTTGTTGCAGTTTATAGATAATAGATAAATGTTGGTCGGCTTTGAAGAATTTTTTTATGTAAAGGTTAGGTTTAGTTATATTATTTTGATATCTCTATTATCGTATTATTTTGTTATTGTTTACAGGTGGTAGATGAGTGTCGGATGACTTTGAGAAAATTTTTGTGCATAAAAATTAGATTTAATTGTATTATTTTGATGTCTTTATCATTGTATTATTTTGTTGCAATTTACAGATGATAAATGAATGTCGATCGACTTTTTAAAATATTTTTAATAAAAGTTAAATTTAATAAATAAATTTTCCATCTTTACATACTCAAAAGATATTAAATTTAATTATTATATTCATCTTTATTATTTAAACAAATATCCTATTTAGTATAATGTTTGAACTCATCAAAGTAAGGTACACATGCAAGGCAGTTCGGAGGAGTGGAGGACACCCCTCGCGTGTTCATTATGTGAATTGTGTTCGATCAAAGACTTTATGGAAAGTACAAATAATAAAGCAGTAACAAGTAGTATTATTCAAACAAATAAGGAACACAAGTTTGGATTTGGATTGCGTCCTTTCACACAAAACATGATATAAGTGCAGATAAAACAAATAACATAATGAAAAGCATACTAATTCTAAATTAATCCTGCTACGATAAAAAGTTAAGTTTACATCCCAACAGAGTCGTCATGCTGTCACACCCTATTTCAAATCGACTGAAACAACACACAACATATGATGGCTCGTCGTGATTCTTGGATTTTTGAAAATTATTTTTTAGAGTACCACCTAAATTTTTAAGGAAAATTAGAAAAAAAATATTTTTATATAAAACTCTATTTCGATCTTTCAAAATGTATGAGATTCTGAGTAAGGTTTTGGTTACTCGAAGGGAAGGTGTTAGGCCCCCTTCAGAGTCTATCTGAAAATAGTCCTTAGACTCAATTTAGAAAAATATTTGAAAAAAAGTTTTTGCTTTACCATTTGCTAAAAATAGTGATAAAAAACACTTTTGTTATTTTGAGAAAAAGAAAATTCAATGTATACAAAAATGACTACTATAATATACAAGGATATAATATAGTTTATTGTAAGATATATGTGTGTTTCAAAATACGAAAATGGGGAAGACAAAAAAACAGTATTTTGTTATAATATGTATTAGAAAGCATAAAATTTTATAGTTTCACAAGATAATATATTTGAGAAGGCCAAACCCATCGACAGACCCTTAAACTTGTCTCGAAAATTCACTTAGACTCCTCAACTAAGGTTTGTACCTATCAGACACCTCAACTGCTTAAATTGATACCTATCAGACACAAAATGCTGATTTGGCAATGAGAGTATGTTACACTTTCCTTGGGCGCGTGAGTTGAAAAATAATATTATTTTACTTTTTTTAATTAAAAAATTTATACTTTTATTATTTTATTAATATAATTTTTAATTATTATAATTTTTTAATTTTAAAATAAAAAAAGAAAAAGAAAAGAACAAACCTCCTCCCCCCTCCGTTCATCGTTTTCACTGCCTCCCTTCCCCCGCGAGCGTTATCATCTTCACTGCACCCTGCCCCACCCCAATTCATCATTTTTAACCCCCACCCCTTCATCGTCATCTTGACATACACACCTCATCGTCTTCTTCATAACAAAGAAAAGCAAGATCTAACAATATTTTCAACTAATCCCATCTCCAAAAAATCAAGAAATCCAGAATTGAGAAAACAGCAACACTGCCAATCACGCGATGGTAACGACAAATTCTTCCTTCTATCCGTAGATAGATTATTAACAAAATTTTGTGTCGAATATCTCAAATAACATCCTGCAATTAAAGCTCTAGCATCTATGCTCGGAAAACACCTTTTGAAATCTCTACTTGCTTTGTCCAAACATTCTCTGCAACCTTTATTACTCAAAGTTTTCCAACACTGTGCCAATCCATAAACTCCATTCAAATGCATCGATGTATAACCACTGTTCACCACATCTGTCCCCGTCAATTTGTCAATCAAATTTCCAGCTGATGCGTCAATAATCAGCTAATTGATTGTTTGTTTGTTGGAATTGAATAAAAATTTATCATCTTCATCTACTTCTCCATTGAAGGTGTCATCTCCATTATCTGACTCCATTGAAGAAAAGAAATTGTGTGCTTTGGTCTACTCGTGGCGAAAATTACCATTGAACAAGAACAAAAATATCGACATTATTGCTGCGACTATGTGTGTGTATGAACTCTGTGTGTGTGAGTGAACAGTATGTGCGCGAGGGGGAGAGGGGGTGTGAAGATGACGATTGTGGGGGGTGTTGCTGCGACTGTTTGTGTGTGTGAATTGTGTATGTGCAAGGAGGAGGGGGTGCGAAGATGACGACTGTGGAGTGGAGAGGGTGGGTCGAAGATGACGACTGTGGAGGAGGGATTGCGAAGATGACAACTGTTGAGGGAGGGGTGTTTTGCTTTTTTTCTTTTTTTTTAATTAAAAAATTATTATTATATAGATATTTAAATAGAAATATTGCCAAATCAGCAATTTTATCTTTTAATTTTTTTTACCACATATTTTTTTTCAATTGGCCCTTTTTGCCACATCACGCGTGTGTGTTGCACACACTTGAGCCTTTTGCTGATTGGGAAAAAAATGTTCAATTGGAACCAAATTGGGGGTTTAGGGATTTAATAGGTACAAGCCTTAGTTTAGGGGTCTAAGTGAATTTTAGGGACAAGTTTGATGGGCTATCGATGGGTTTGGCCATTTGAGAAAGTGCATAAAATCAAATATGTAGGTAAATCATCATGAAATAAAGAAAATATACTTTTGAGAAAGTATGTGAGAGTTTATTTAAAATAAACACAAAGATATGTATTTAGAAATATATGAAAAGGGCGTGATGACTCCATTGGACTTGTGAAATTTTAATATATTAAAATTAGGAGATTAAATGTAATAGCGTATAATAGGATCGAAAAGAATGTTAAATTGTGATGATGATGATGATGATGATGATGATGTGATATATTTAGAAATATATGAAAAGGGCGTGATGACTCCATTGGACTTGTGAAATTTTAATATATTAAAATTAGGAGATTAAATGTAATAGCGTATAATAGGATCGAAAAGAATGCTTAATCGTGATGATGATGATGATGATGATGATGATGTGATATGATGATGATGGTGATGATGATGTGATATGATGATGATGATGGTGATGATGATGATGATGGTAATAATGATGATGATGATGATGGTGATGATGAAACCTTGTACATAGTAATGTAAGAAGATAAAAGGCATCGTTTTCATCCCAAACTATATCCGAAAAGTCGAAGTCACACCTAAACTATACTAGTGACCTATTACACACCTAAACTGTAAAAAAATAAAACTATTTACACCCTGTCAAGCTACCACCACTTGCATGTGGTGTAGTGTTTTACACGCGCTGCCACGTCCGCACCACGTCAGTAAAAAGTATCACTTTTTTATAGTTAAGGTGTGTAATAGGTTACTTATATAGTTTAGATGTGGATTCGACTTTTTGACTATAGTTTGGGGTGGAAATGATGCCTTTTCCCTTAATGTTTTCAGCAGTTTACTTTTGTTATTTAATAGGCTGGACGCGCCTAAAATAAGTGTAACACACGCGCCTTAGAATGGGGGTCGCGGGGAGGTAATAATATCACTTTTATATAGTTAAGGTGTGTAATAGGTCACTTATATAATTTAGGTGTGACTTAAACTTTTCTTGTATAATATGGGGTGAAAATGATGTCTTTTCCCAATGTAAGAACATATATAATTGCATTTTGTAATACTTTTGAGATCTAAAAAACCTTAAACGAAGATTGTAACATAAAACATCGGAATTACTTGATTTATTGAAACAAATCAAAGTTGGTGATTTGAAAATCTAAATTTTTAGCGTCCTACCAAATTAATATTGAAATTTTATTTTAAGTGTACATTGAGGTTGTGACGCCCATTTTTATTAGAAAATATTTTTTGACGTAAAGGTTAGTTTTTCAAAAGAATTAGTCAAATATTAAAATACTAAAATCATTTTTGTAGCGGAATCTATATTCTTTACAAGTCAATTATTCATGTATTATTTTCGAAAAGGGTAAGAATATTAATCGAAATTCACAAGCATCAAGACAACAAAAATACAATAAACAAATAATATAAATCAAATACAACAATAACAATGCGATTTCGAGTTTACAAAGGCTAATAGCATAATAAGAATAATGAACTAAAAGATAAGGGCTAAGAGGAACTAGACTCCAAATGGAGTTTGACCTTCTAATTTTATGCGACTTCGAGGCTCTACGATTCTAGTATCGGCTGACCCAATACTTGAATCGAAATGGAGTTTAAATTGAAACTCCAAATCTCAAGTTACATAACGACAAAGAAAACAATAAGAATTAATAACTAACCTACACATGATGAAATAATATATACTAACAACTAAGAACAAAATATGGCAATCAAGAGTACATTTCACGCAAAAAATCAAGATTTACGCTAAACTAGTATTTCTAATATCACGACAATTATGTCTTGAGCCAACGGGACAAATAACCCAAAATAGCTCAAAATAGCTTGATAAGACTTTTCAAAATTCGACAAAGATAAATATATGCATATCAAAAAACAAAATTAATATAAACATGTTTAACAACCATGGTCAAAGAGAAATAATTTTAGGACAACTAATTAATGAGAATGTTGGCCTACAAACACATAATCAAACATTTATAGAAAATGGAAGAGCACATTTCTTCAAAATGTTTTCATTACCGACACCCCAAAAAAATCATATTCTTAATCGTTACAAAAATACACCCCCCAGATATTAAAATTGGACAGTTTTGACAAAGTTATACCCACGTCAAAACTCAATACAAAAAACTGCATAAGTTACAAACCTTATCCAATGTTTATAATAGAGAGCCACTTTAGTAAACTAACTGTCACGATCCAAACCAGGTCTTGCCAGTGATGAGTATCTCGAGTTCATCGAGGATCGAAAATCACCCTTTTACCTAGTCAATCAGAACATAACACCTCTATAACAGTGGAAGCAAATTTAAAAGATCATATATATGAAATATGAAATAGAGAAACCATATTGAGGTTCTAAGTACTCAACAACATCCCAATCCATAGTTATCCATAAAGCCTCTAAAACTTCAAAAGCAATCTAAGTCGGGACATGCCTCCGAGGATAGCCAAAAAAAATAATAGAACAGTTTGATACATAAATGAAACCACAATCATGAAATGAGGGTCTTCCGGAGAATGGAAGTTCACCACTTCAATATGACTCACGAGCTATTCAACGATCGCCTAATCACTATGCAGAAAAAGCATAAGCATCTCCTTGTCCTGCATTGCGTGGGGATGCAGCGTCCGAAGACAGTTAGTGAGTTGAGTGCTAGCATGTAACTAGGGAAAGGGTAAAGTAATGCTATGATGAACAATTCAAAATCATTCAAAAGCAATGCATATAAATCATATGAATATATATATATATATATATCACATTCTGGGATAGGGAACAAGTCTTAGCATGAACTTTACAACCTTAGCCTAGACTGTATAGCTTGACCGTTATAAAATAACTCACAGGCTATATGGGTCCAGTTGTCATCTTCTGTTGAGCCCCAGTACGTGTTAACTGCACGAATCGGAGATATCATAAAAGTCTGGGGAATCCTCGTACCCTACATTATCCATGATACAAATATATGTATAGTGTGACATAAGCACATAGTCATCAAGACCAACCCTTACATTGGCAAACGTGAGTTTCTAGTATCAGTACTTCGGGACTCACACCTTCACGGTTAGCTACACAACCCCTTTAAGCCCAATTAAAATATTTAGCACAAACTCATTCATTAATTCAATGAGTCAATTATTAAGACATTATCAAGTGGGTATCGTCATACCGACTATAGCTTGTAAGTGAGTGTCCTTGAGCCATCACTTGGGGAATCCTTGTAGCCCAAACTCTATTATTAAAATCAACTTGGGGATTCCTTGTGCCCCACAAGGTTTTCAAAATCATTATTATCCGCTTGAAAAAATCCTTGTGCCACACAAGGTTTTTCAAAGTCATCCTTAACCATTTAGCCATTTATGTAAAATATTAGTTTTAAAAAAATAAACCAAACCAATTGATTAATCACATTCTAAATCTAATTGTGCAAGTGGGTTGAGGTTATTATCAATTTCAATACCAAAATACAATTATTTGGGAAATTCTTGTATCCCTAATTTCATTCACAATTCTCATACAACCCAATGGGTGTACAAATCAACAATTCAAGTATAATTAATTCATAATAATCATGGGAAAATCATTTAAACAAATTAAATCCAAAACCCTCAATTCAAACCATATATAATGCATAAAAGCCATTGGAAAAGCTATGAATTCAGCAACGTTCAATAACCCCCAACCTACATTTAAAATCATCAATAAAATCACATAGGTACAAGTATAAACACATGCTTTCAATAAAATAAGATTTGGGGAAGAGTTACAAGCCTGAAATATCAAGAATCACGGAGAAAAATAAACCCTTAAAGATTAAGATGACCAACCTTGAGAAACCCTAGTGTTCTTGACTTAGGGATTTAGATAGGAGAGAGCAGTGTTTTGATTTGTATAACTGAAGATAAGGGCATCTTAGTGTTTTTAAATTGTGGGGAGGAGTTGGGCCAAAATATCTCTAAAGAAACTGAATAAAAATTACAAGAATTTTCAGTTGACAGCTTGTCAACTAATTCGTCAACCTCTAGTTGGACTTGAACACTTTCTGGTTAAGGTTGACGACTTGGCTGACAACTTATCCACTAGTTGATGCCTTGTCAACTTAGTCGTCAACTTTCCTAAGTGATTTAGGGTCTTTTTTGTTTAAGGCTGACGACTAAGTTGACAGCTCGTCTTTCAAGTAAATGAGCATAACTTTCTACTCTGATATCAGATTAAGGTGAAATCAGATGCTTTGGAAATAAGACTCGAAGATATATTATTTGGTATATATTAGGACATATAACTCGTTAAATTATAGGTGTAATGGTCATTGGAAGTTGACCCAAATAAGGACGACCGAAAAAATTTCAACTCATCTTTGAATTAGGAGATTTTTGCGACCTCAATTCACATCCAAAGATATCCCCACGCTATAGAATTGATCATCACACATATATTAATGTAAAATCATTGGGTTCGGATCTATATATATATGAACGACGATTTAAATTTTAGCCCAAAAATATGCGGTGTTACACTAATTCAAATGCCTTAAAAAAAAATTAATGTTGAGACGAATTGAAAATAAGACAACAATAATTTAAACTCGATTTGTGCAAATTAGAGAAAAACTCATACTACTCACCTATTTAATTTAAAATAAAACATGGTGTCTATTGAGAAACAAGAAAAAGAAATCATACAGGAACACATCTTGCACTCAAACTGCAAGGAACACATCTTGCACTCAAAATGCAAGGTGTAAACTAAAAAAATCGACGTGAACTCGACACCCAAAAGATTCACATATTTGCAAAATCAAAGAGACAAAAGGAAAGGAGATAAAGGGGTGAATTTTTAAATAACATGATTCTGCTTTTTCCATTAAAGGCAAATAAAACCTTCCCAAAATATATCAATATTTCAATCCACAAAAAGGAAATAAAGCAAAAATGATCATTGGTCGTGTATAATTTTAGGAGAAAACATATTTTTGCCATATTTTCACAAAAAACTCGCTTCCAATTTAAGAAAAATAGAAAAGTGATTGCCCATAGTGAAACGATATAGACTAAAATAATTGTTTGAGTCTGATTTGCAAATAAACAAATAATCATACCAACAATCCAATTTGATATCACGACAAATTGAATATTCACATGCTTACAGATTTGCATATTCATACGATAATTTTTTCTAGATCAAAAATTACTTTTATCCACAGGGTCCAAAAAACACAACAAACAACTTGAATCCGAGATGGGTTAAGTCACAACAGACGAAAGGGATGGAGATAAAGATGGGGTAAAAGGATGATTTACCTTTTGTTGGGCAGCAAATCGAAGCTCCAACGTCAAGAATTTTTCGATGATAAATTTGGGATTCCTTGGACTCAAACTCAGGCCTCGTTTCTCCCAATTTCTCAAACTTCAACTTTCGTTTAGCCCCTTTTTCTTTCAAATTTTCTTCTATTTTTTTTTAATTCTTCCTCCTTTTTCTCTGAGCATTTCTTTTATGTTTTTCAAGTTTTTCACTCTTTTTCTAAATTTTTGACCTTATTTCCACTCTATTTTTCCTCTCATTTTTTTACCTCTGTCTATGCGGGTAAAGAATACCCTTATTTATTGGTTAAATTCGGGCTTTAAAGTTCGTATTTGAAGTCAAAATTTTGAGAAAAATATGAGAATCGAGAGAGGAATCGAATTTCAAATTCAAATTTTCTGAAATAAATTTCCAAATCTTCACCCTTTTTAAAGCTTTTAATGGTGGATTTGAACCAATTTCCGTTGCTATATCAATTTGGGACTGGTTTTCTCTGATTTGTTGTTTTCATGGGCTGGGGAGGTAAAAAATGAGTGAATCTTGGCAGGCTAGCAGCTCTGCCGCAGCAGCTATGGCTATTAGGGCCATTCTGGTTTGGGTACGAAGGAGAGGAGGAAGAAGGAGAGAGGAGAGAGGAGAGAGGAGAGAGGAGAGAAAGGGCGTTGGTTTTTGCATTTTTGGTCCAAGATGATGGTGATGGAACACTATATTTGAGAAAGATGGGGAAAGGGGCGCGACAATGGGAAAGGGGTCACACGTGTTTCTGGTTTTGGGAAGGGAGTATCACATGCATTTTTGAGGATTGGCCTTTTGACTAAAATCTGGATCATCCGATCATTCGATCAGACGGTCCCGATTTAAATATATATGTATAACCCTTGGGTTAAATAGAATTAACGAATCAGATGAGTTTGTGCTTTTGGATGACGATTTGTGTTTCTTTGTTGAAGTGGTAGTGTATTATTGGTGGATATGATGTGGTGTGGATTGATGAGGTGATTGTGGGAAATGAAATGAGTTTTGGATCCATTTTTGGTCCTCATTTGGCTGAAATTTATGGCTAAGAATTGGGTTTGAGCGAATAAAATTGAAATTAAATTATTGTTAGTTCAAATATTTTTTTTCTATCAAAATTAATTTTATCAACGCTTCTTACCATTCTAAAAATTATTATAGTATATATGCATATATAGATAATTTAGTATGCGCATTGAAATTTAATAATTTCGTAACTTAATATATAATATTAATATATATATATATGTAGTCCGAGATATAATTAGAGAAAAATGCGAATGCGATTATCAAAATATTTTTTGTGTGATTTTTGATGTTAAATAATTAATTATATTTAATTAAAATATTTTGAAACATGATAGGGAAAAAACAAACTGTTCTTTTTCATTCTTTTCAAAATTCATAGAAATTAAAAACGAATTTATTTAGAATTTTTTTTCAGACTAAGAAGCATAGAAGAAAATAAGTAAAGGAAAAAAGACGAGCCAAAATTGGGTGTCAACACCCTTCATCATAATTTGAGGTCAAATTACCCTCGTTGTCATACTTCCAGGCCAAATCTATCCTTCTACTTTGAAAAATCAGTCAAATATACCATTCGTCATACTTTGAACTAAATTTACCTTGTTGTCATACTTTGGGACCAAATTTATCCTTGTTGTTAAGAAACTTTTCACATCTACCCTTCCTTTAACAGAAAGCCCAAATCAAAACTAAACGCTCTATTTTTTAAAAATTAAAACACACCTTAATTTACCCCCCCACCCCCCCGAATTTGACCCACAAACAATATACAAACAAATATATCCTTCCTTCAGTTTTCTAGGTGGAATTTTCTCAACGAACAAATATATTTCTCTTTCAATCTGCAACACTGGTAGGTTGTTTGCAAATGAACAAAAAATAAAATGAAATGGAATAATGCAGAAGCATGAAACTAGAGAAAATGGCTATTATAACTCTACTCCTATTCTATTATGTTCAACTTTTAAAATTTGATATGTAATTCTATGTGCAACTCGATTCTAGAATTTGTAGAAATTTTCTGAGCAAATGACATGATGAAAAGTTTATGTAGATCCAAATTGTATATATATACATAAGAATGAAAAGATGTCTAGATTGACACGTAAGGAGATCTCTTAACTTAATCATCTAGAGAATATCAATAGGCCTAACCTATTGGATTTGACCGCTAAATGCCATTTTTCATGAGTTCCGCACTGATGTAGATCCATAAATTGAGGGAAGGGTATATTTGTTTGAGTTTCTGCTGATATAGATCCATTTTTTATAAGTTATTCACTACTGTTAAATATACAATGGCTTGGTCTTGCTGGAAAATTTTGAACAACAAAACTAAGGGAGGTATATATATTTGTGTTTTTTGTGGCTAGAGTCAGATCAGGTGAGTTAGACTAGGGTTTGTTTTATTTTTTTAAAAAGGAATATTTAATATTAATTTGGGGTTTTCTATTAAAGAAATGGTACATATGAAAAATTTCTTAACAACGAGAGTAAATTTCACCGCAAAGTATGACGAAGGATATATTAAGTCAATTTTTCAAAATAAAGAAAAAATGTGTCCCCAATGTCTGACAAACGAGAACAAATTTGACCTCAAAATATGACGAATAATATATTTGATTAATTTTTTAAAGTAGAAGTGATAAATTCGACCTTTTCCCCAGAATATAAACACGTATTAGCATATGATGTTGTAGAAGTAAAAAATATTAAGAATCTTCTAATATTTGTTCTTTATATATTATATTTTTCTGTAAATTGAATACTCCATATAATGTTCTTAAAACAATGTAAAAAAATAACAATTTTCAAATATTAGAATAATAAAGGGATAATTACACAAAAGTACAAACTACTAAATATACTTTACATTTAAGTAAACAAAAGTGTACTTTACACTTTATATTCCAAATTTGATTTGGTTGTTCAATGTAAACTAACTTTTCTTTCTAGTTACATAGGGAACACCACTTCATATACCAAATTCCCAGCTTCTTCTTCACGACTTTCACTTCAATTCTTTTCCAATTCTCTTTTAAGAACTTCAAAGAAATTAGTGAAAAATTCAGCATTATTTCAAAAAAAAATAAAATTCTACAATTTGAGGTTTTAATATTTTCGTAAATAAGCCTTGTTTCGAGTGAGTATAGTTATAGAAGATCGATTATGTATCGAAGAGTACAAATATGAAATTTTAGATGATTTGATATAGTTTTAACATATTTTTGAATGAATTCAATGCTTGGATTCGATGAAAAAGATGAAGTCTGATTTTTGGTACAACAATGTATATATTTGTATTTTGTATTGTACGTTGTTGTATAAATTTGTATATAATATTATATATTATTGTATATACAATACAGTCTTTTTATTTGGGTGATTTTCTTCTTTCCCTCTATATTATCTATTCGCTTTTACTTGTCACTTATTTTCTAATAAAATTTTCGTTTTTACTTGTCATTTTTGACATATCAATAAAAGATAACTTTTGTTTTTCTATTTTACACTTAGCATTAATTATTTTTTTCTCTAAATTAATTTCAAGATACAATAGTAAACATCATTTTATACCTAAAGGCCAAACACATCGACAGACACCTCAAATTGACACAAACTTTCACTTTGACACCTAAACTAGACGTTCATTTTAAATCCCCAAACCAATTTCCAAGTGTATCATTTTGACACCTTTTTCATATTCTCAAAACCAGTCAAAGCGTGTGATGTCAAACTTCATCTACGTGCAAAAGTAAACTAATTCGAATGTGACACGTGTAAATTTTTTATTTTTTTTTTAAAACACTTTTGGTTTTTTTTTCTCCATAATATATACACCCCATCCTTCTTCTTCTTTCTTCTTTTCCCAGCCATTTTCCAACTGTCCAATTACTTTATACCCAAATTCTTCTTTCCCCTTTTATTTTTTAATCTTGCAATTACCCACAAAATTCATACCCGAGTTTGACAAATAACTACAACAATGATTCATTTTTCTTCTTTTCTCATTTACTACAAGAACAACCATCGCATTCGTATCGAAAATCAATGAACACCCACAGTGAAATTTTTATTTTATTTATCTCATCACTTCCTTCTTTCATTTTTTTCTTTCTACGGAGAAAGCAAATCACACTCGTAAGAATATTTCTTTCCTCGTACATTCATCTCCGCTAATTTTAAAGTTTGAAATTAATAAAATCTATAATTTTGAACAACTATTCATTCCACCTCTCATGAATATATAGATATAATTATGCATATAAAATTCTTCTTTCGACTTTCTTTTTTTAATCTTGCAATTACCCACAAAATTCATACCCAAGTTCGACAAATAACTACCAAAATGATTCATTTTTCATCTTTTCTCATTTACCGCAAGAATAACCACCGCATTCATATCGGAAATCGATGAACACCATAGTGAAATTTTTATTTTATTTATCTCATCACTTTCTTCTTTTATTTTTTTCTACGGGGAAAAAAAATCACACTCGTAAGAATTTCTCTTTCTTCATAAATTCATCTCCGCTAATTTTAAAGTTTGAAAATAATAAAATCTGTAATTATGAACAACTATTTATTTCACCTCTCATGAATATATAAAAATAATTATAGATATAAGTATGAAGTGGAAACAAAATAATGAGGCCTGTTTGATCCAATTTTGAATTATAGACAACTTGTCTTTCCCTTTTCTTATTTTATAGATTTATCCTCCTTTAGTTGATTTTTTATTGCACCAACTTGAAAGAAAATTGAGATGATGCACCTAATTTTTGAGAGATGGTGGTGTAACCTAGCAACATTCTATAAGATTTTTTAAAAAAATATTGTGGACGGTAAAGGAGAAAGAGTGATGAAGAAGGAGAATTAAAGTGTTAAAATAAATTGGGAAGGTGAATATTATTATTAAATCCAAGTCAGTGTCATATCAGATGAAAAAAAGCATCACATGTGCCTTAGGATAGTGAAACGCATGTGAGCTGCCAGCTATACAAAAAGTGTCAAAATGACACAATGAAGAGCTACTTCAGGTGTCAAAAATGAACAACATCCACTTTAGGTGTCAAAGTAAAAGATTGTCCCCAATTGAGGTACCTGTCGGTGTGTTTAGTCATACCTAAATGAGGAAGTCAGAAGTACATGGCACTGAACGTATCCATACCAACCATAACCATGCTTAAGCAAAAAAAAATCATAACCATGCGCTCACCTCTTTCTCTCTCTATATATACACATATTAATGAATGTATACACTGCACCCAGACTAAAACAATTTATCATGTTAAAACTTTTGTCCATGTTACTCCAAGAAGTAATAATTGAACGTAAAAATCAAACCAAGTTGATCGTGAATGTTAATTCTATTGGCAAAAGGGATATTGTTAAGTCCTTAGTTTTGATGATTGATAAACTGTGTGTTAGGACCTATTTCCTGGAGATTAAGTGATGACAAAGTTACTACAACTTAGGTAACAGGTTGGGCTCACCTATCACCATCACAATCAACTGTCACAGCTGGCGCAAAGTACAAAAGTTGGTGAAAAAGTTGTTTTCACCCTTTTATCTCAGCCAATGGGATCTCTCTTAGGTTTTTTTGTGGCATGCTATATATTTCTCATATTCCTCAACAGGAAAACCATCGCTTTTATATTCTTACAACTAAATATCTCTCTGAAGCTGAAATCAAACATTCCATTTTGCAATAGGGAGCTGATCGTTCATTAAGCTATATTTTATTTCCTTATTGTATTTGAGTCTTTATAATATGCTCTTAAATGTTTGCCTCCATTTGTTTATGATTGTTAGTAGTTTCTACGGTGAAAAACTTTTTTCTTTGTAATCATTTAGAGTTAGGTGATTTTTGAGATAGAGTTAGCTTGTTATCTAGTTAGAGTTAGCCAGAGCTTGTGGAAGTAGAGTTACTGGTTGTGTCTTCTTGTAATAGAGTTATTGCTAGGAGATAAAAGATTAAGAGGTTAATCCTTGGAGTTTGTATTCAAGCAGTTGCTTAGATATAGTGGAGCTTACAATCTGGAGAAAAATCGTGGTTTTTCTCTATTGATCAAGGAGTTTTCACATAAAATCCTTGTGTCCTCTATTTACTTTATTCCTGCACTTTATAGTCTATATCTCTCCTAGTTTTGGTCGTGTGAGTTCATCTAGGAACAAGTTCCAGAGTTGAAGAGCAACCCACTGCAACTCTTTATTTGGTATCAGAGCGTCTTTCTTAAAAAGGCTAACACCTTGGATGGATCCTGAGAAATGACAGCTCCTCCAAATCTGGTTCTGAAGGCCACACAAGATACTCACAGAGCTGAAGATGATAAAATAACTTATATTTCTAAATGAATACTTAAAGCCTTGAAATAGTCAGGGGCTCTATCTATAAGGGGTGAATCTAGCAAGTACTTTAATGAAGAAAAATAAAATAACATTTGTCACAAATGTGGCAAGCTAGGCCATTACATCAAGGATTGTACAATGCACAAGGTTGAGCATAAGGATTATGTTAGACAAACAGTTGGTAAGGAGAGAGAAAAGGAATAAGTTTATGTGAAGTATATCAGGAAAGCTGAAGCTGACAAGGGTGCAAGTCATGTTCTTGCAGTCTGCTGGGGTAATTCAACAAGTGACTCAGATAAATCATCGCAAGGAGAAGATGTCTTCGTGATGGTGATGAAATATGAGGTGCAAGTTTTTGTCTCACTCTTGGCTTTGATTGCGGACACTGATGTTGATGAAGGTAAACTTGGGACTCTCCTTGACATCAAGGTAAATCAGAAGGATTACTCCCTTATTAATTTAAGATCTCTTGTCTTTGTACTGATTGATTCATTGAATGAGCTTACTAAAGACAAAAAGAATCTAAAGAAAGCCCTTGAAAATGTGAGGAAAAGTTATTAAATTGAGTGTACAGGTTACTGAACTCACCAATGAAAAGGTAAAGCTAAAAGAAGATTTTGGAAAGTGTAAAGAAGAAATAGTGGAGCTGAGTGTGCAAGTGGTGGAGAATCAAGCCACCAGTAAGACTCTTATTTTTTGAGAATGATCTTCTGAACAAGAGGCTAGATAAAATCCCTGAGTAGGATTTCAAGAGAAACGGTAAAGGAAGCAGGATACAATTTCAGTTGGAAGGACTTCACTTAAAAGAAATTTTGTTCTTAAAAGGGAATAGGTTAGAGTGAGCACTGAGCTGAAAAAGGCTCTCAAGTGGACTACTTCATCACAAGATCTCACTACTCTCACCTTCCAAGATCCAGAGAGGCTCAGGATACCACAGTCAAGGTAGAGCTTTCAATTCTTCTCTCAGACATGCAAGAAGCAATGATAATCGTCTATGCACCCAGTGTAGCAAGGATGGTCACACAAGAGAAATGTGTCCATTCAAAGTAGCAGCACAGGTAAACATGAGAAATATCATTGCTACAGAAAGAAATAAAGAAAGATTACCCAGTTGGACAAGGAAGAAACCGATCTTCCCTCTATCTTTCTACTAGGAACTCAGACTGAAATGGGTTCCCAAGACTAACAGCTAACTTGTGATACATGGCAAAGTAAGAACAGGAAGCCAATACAAAAATATTGATGTTGGTTGCTCAGAATACATAATTGAAGGCTTGAAGGATTACCTCTTGTAATAGGTCGTTGAAGGAGGCAATATATCTTTGTTGATTAGGAACTGGTTGAGTGAAACATGAAGAGATAAAGTTGATGAGATTCAGATAAATGTTGATTGATTTTATAATTCTCCTTTTATGGATACAAATTAGCAAGAAGGTATCTTGGTGAGGTAATAATATACATGTCTAATTAAGTTTCATATCTTCTACAGATATACACCCAAGGCAAGGAAGAGAAGATGAAAAAAAAAAGGTGAGATAGCACAAAATATTATGTTCAAAGATCACGTAGGGACCAGGTCCCTAATTAGGTCAGTATAATTTACTATTCCTATATGGTGATCGTTATAAACATTAAATGATATGTGCCACGTCACTCTCTCGCCTCTTCCAAAAGGTTGTCACTTGTACTTTAAGTTCAACAGACACATCCATCTGATTAGACACGTCTCTTCAGATACATCTAATCATTCAATCTCAAACATTCCTCTCTTATCTTAATTAAAATAAAAAATCAGATTCTCATTCCCTCATTTTGAAGATCTTCTTATAGAGTCTCATCAGTTTCCACACCCTCTCCAAAAGACTCATATTGTTTCTTTTCCCATAATTTACCTGATCTCTGTAATGTAAAATCTCTTTTATTTCTCACAAAAAAAAGAACCAATTCCATTTAAAGTAATAGATACTTCTTTCATTCCATCTACGTCAGAAGAACTGTTTGCCATTACAAAGTTTTCTTCTTTTTCCCTGTGCAAAATTTCTAGGGAATTCAATTCTCAAAAGATGGAAACTTCTGATGATCGTCTTCCTAAATGAGATAATATTTTTGATACCAAATCTGAACCCAAAATCATTCCTTCCTCAGACAAATAAGGAGATGCCAAGGTTGATTCCTTTGAAAACCCTATCCCTAAAGAAAAATCCCAAATTGGTTTCCTCAAAAAAGTCTTTTCTGTAATCGCCTCTCAAGTCAAAAAATCCATTGACCTAATCTCTGATCAACCAGTTCCTTCTCATCAGGATTTGGATTTTTTTTACCAAAAACCTCTCACCTGACAAATCAGAATCCTTTAGTAAACCAGGAGTTCCTAATTAGAAAAAACCCAGTTTGAGGATTTACCAACTTTTAGGGAACCTTTCTCCAATATTTAAGCTATGAGTGAGGAAATACGAGTACAAGGTCTAACTACCTTGAGTTTTGAACCCCAAAGATGGGAAACCCCTCTTGCAATAATTTTCACCAAGAGTCAGAAAGATTGTCTCTTAGATATTGATGAGGCAAATGTAGTACTTCCTCCTGTGCTTTACCTTTCAGGTAGTAAGAAGGATGCCAAGGATGAATCATATAGTGATAATGACAAGCCCTTGTCTTAGAAGTTATCCAAGAAAGGATCATCCTCATCTATTAAGGGCCCCTCAGAAATAGCTAAGATACTAGGGACTAAGGTGAGCCTTAGAAATATGATGAAGAAAGCCTTAGTAAAGAATAAGAATGATACCAAGAAGAGAAAGATGGAGAAACAGAAGGGGATAGATATAATTGAGCCAATTAATGTAGAGAATTCTGATAAAGAAACTGAGAGTGATTATGATAGAAGGCTATCATAGCCTAAATGATTTTTTTTAAAAATTTGTCAAATAATGATAGTATATTCAACAGTGATGTTGTCGACTCTGATGTGGAAAGAAGCATGGGAACTGCTAGGTCAAAGGAAAAAGGAAAGAAAAATATATCTCCCAAGAAAGAAAAGGGAGGACCAATGAGAAGTTTTGTGTCAAAAACGGCTAGCAAGATAAAAAGGCCAACAAAAAAGGGTAACAAGGGACCAGTCCAAACCCCAAGATTACAAAGACCTCAGAAGCTCCGAGGCTATCTACTAAGGGGACTGGTCCCTCAAGAAAGGCCTCTTTATCTACTGAGAAGGGCAGAGGTTTATCCAAAAAGGCAAGGGAAAAAATCCTGAAGACATAGGAAGTTTTAGGAGGAAGGTTGTTTGACCCTGTTATGGCTGAGCTACCTGAAATGAAGGATTTTATTGAATGGGTTAGGTTTCAAAATTCGGAGAATCTATTTGAGAGACATGTTCCTCTCTTGTATGAAAATAAAGTGCGTAAGTTCTATCACAACTTCAAATGCTCTAAAGATGGGTTGTACCTAACCTCTCAGGTAAATGGAGTAATATTTTCATTGATGAGGATGTGATGTTTGAGATCTTGGGAGCATCTACTGAAGGGACAAAGTTTGTGAGATAGAAAGAAAGATCTGTGAAATTTCTGGAGTTTTGTGGCAGATTGGATGACATGAATATAAAAAATATTCCTAAGAAGGCCTTGAAAAGTGAGTACCATCCACTCTTCGAGTTTTTGAACAAATCACTACTTCCCAAATTAGAGGAAAAAAACATTGTCACTGGCCTTAACCTATATCTCATGGATGCTTTGTCAAAATTCAAGAAAGTCAGTCTTCCTACTATAGTCATTGAACACATGCATTTTGTGATGACTACAAAAAATGGGAAACATGGTCTGGTATATGGGTTCTGTCTTAATATGATTTTTTCTTATTTCCATATGGTTTGTAAAAAAGGGAAGGTTGGATCTGTGAAGCAAATATTTAACATGACCACTCTGGAGGACAATGAGCATGTACCCAGGAGAGGTTGTGAAAAATCCAAGTCCCTAGTGTTTGAATTGGTGGATGTATATAAGAGGTTGAAAGAAGAAAAAGAGACTATGAATGTCATAATTGCTCAAAAGGATGTTGAGATTGCGTCACTAAAGGCTGCATCTGCAAAAGAAAGCAAAGTGGGAACATGTTCAGAAAAGAAATTCCGCGTGGAAAATGTTGCCTTGCAGGAAAGGTGAAAGAAGCTAGAAGCCTAGATTGATGCCTAACTGTCAAGAATGAAGAACTAACTTAATAGATTCTTAAGGCACATGCTAATAGGAGTGAAAGGATGACAATCCTCCTCATACAGTTGTCCAAAACTTCTTCCTAGAAGCCATCTCCACCTATTCACACTCCTTTCACTTTAGCTCCTTCCTTTATTGATTGTCTTTGGGATGTATTTGGTATGATTATAATCTTTTTTTGAGGTCACTATGTTTGAATAGTTCTTGATACTGGTTTAATTGATATTTAAATGCTTTTTTTGTGTTATCCTTTATTTTATTTTTATCTAATATTCCTTGCACCTGGTAGTGTTGCCTCAATAGCCATGCATTAACATGTATACTTATCTGTACTTGGTTTACTGCCTAACCTCTCTAATGATGACAAAAGGGGGAATAAGGACTGATGTATCCATGTAGCTATGTAGCTTCAGTATATCAATGCTTGATGTGTGTAATGTAGTTGTGTAGCCGCAATATACCTCTAGTAGATATAGTACTATTGTCACGAACCAAACCAGGGCCTGGACGTGACAGGTATCTCAAGTCCGACGAGAATCAGAGACCACCCCCTGCACTTAACAACAATACCCCCAACATCGGATGAATTCTGACCATATAAAAAGATAGCATAGGATAAGCTCAAAGAATTCAAGTCATGTCTATAATTTGACAAGCGGTAACTAACTAACATCACCCAAGTCCACGGTAATCCACAAAGCCTTCTAAACAAATTGAAATCAATAAAGTGTCGGAACATGCCCCCGACCCTGACAATGACAATGACAATGTTAATGATAATGTAAACTCTCGATTCTAATCTATGAAAAGAAAACCGATGAACTAATCGAGTCTTCCAAAGAATAGAAGCTCACTACTTTACCACAATCGACCTACGAACTAAGCCAATCCACGTAACTCTAAGCAGTAAAAGTAGAGGTATCTCTGGTGCCTGCATCGCGTGGGGATAAAGTATCCGGAGACAGTTACTAGGTTAAGCACTAGTATGTAACTCAGGGATAAGGGATAAAATAAAGTCAAGTCAAATCCAACTCAAAACCATGTGTACATCATCATATATATATACATAGATAATATGCCGGGAAAGGGAACAAGGCTTAACATGCACTTTAAAAGTTTAGCATGGATTATGTACTCAACCATCATAATATAAGAAGGCACCCACTAGCTATATGGGTCCAACTCTTCCCGAGTTGGAAGGTCCCTAGTGCGTGTAGCCACATGAATCAGAGGATGTACATATGCACCAAGTATAGATATTTGAGAGACTTGAAAGAGAAGAAAGAATATTTGGAGTGTGTTATCGATGAAAATACACCCCCAAGTATGTTTATTGGTTGTGGATTATTATTGGAATAAGAGGGAAATATATAAAATACCACCATTAAAAGCAAGGAAATAAACTGTCAGTCATTATGTTTCTCATAACGACTCATCACGACTCGTCTCCATGAGTCGTTGTCAAGATAGTGCACCAGGCACACACACTTTTGACCTTACAACTCGTATACCATGTCTCATAATGGAATACTATGACTCATAGGGTCTAGTCGTAGTCAACATAGAAATTATTAGGGTATACACTAGACATCCTACGATTTGGACACAACGACCCATAATTAGTCCTCAAGATTCATAGTGAGACGCTCATACTCAGAGTAGAGGACTTATCCACTTACACTGATCAGGCTACAATTTGGGTCTAACGACTCGTCATGACTCCCTACAACTCGTAGATTAAGTCGTAGTTAGGACAGTAAGGATAAAATTTTAGAAATTTCTCAGAGATCAACACCTAGGGTATTTCATTCTCCCCCTCGCCCCTTAGGATCCTTCTTTCTCGAATGATGGGTCAAGGCATTCCTTAGCAAAATTTAACACCGAAATACACCCACACTTACCTTTAACAAAGACAAAAAAATAAAGATGTTAAGATCACACATACCTTCATCATAATTTTCCAGAGTAGGGAATAGGAACGGATACGTGGACTTCATGTACTCCTCGGCTTCCAAGTATCTTTATCATTTTTTTGTTCCTCCTAAGAACCTTTAACAAAGCCACATTCTTCGTCGATAACCAACATATTTTCCGATCCAAGATCTCTACCGAAACATCCTCATGAGATAAGGAATTCGAAACACCCACACCTTTCAAAGGAACAACCAACGAAAGATCACCCACACACTTCCTCAACATTAAAATATGGAAGACCAGATGAATGAAGCTCAAGCTAAAAGGCAACTCCAATTCATATACAATAATTCTAACCCTCCTCAAAACTAAATACAGACCAACATAACGGGGACTGAGCTTCCCTTCTTCCCAAACCGCACCACGCCCTTCATGAGAGGCACCTTTAAGAATACTCAGCCACCAATATTAAACTCCGACTCCCTTCATCTCACTTCCATGTTGGACCTTTAGAGACTTTGGGAGGTTTTAAGCCTATCCTAAATCACCTTTACCTTCTCCATGGCTTGGTAAACTAAATCAGGACCAAGTAACCTATTTTCACCAACCTCAAATCACCTAATAAGAGACCTACACCTCCTACCATATAAGGCCTTAAGCGTAGCCATACCAATGCTAGAGTGATAACTATTGTTGTAGGCAAATTCTAAAGAGAAAAGTGGTCAACCCAACAACCACCAAAGTCAATCACAAGAGATTTGAGCATATCTTCTAACGTCTAAATAGTTCTCTTCTCTTGTCCATCCGTTTGCTGGTGGAAAGCACTACTAAGGCTTACCTTAGTCCCCAAACCTCTCTGAAAGGAATGCCGAAAGTTAGATGAGAACTGAGTACCTCGATTAGATATAATGCAAACTGGGGCACCATGCAACTTCATGATCTCTTCAATGAAGAGATTAGCATAATCTTCCACCGAATAATTAGTCTTCATTGGAAAAAGTGATAAGACTTAGTCATCCTATCCATGATGACCCAAATAGAATCAAACTGATGGCGAAATCGTAGAAGACTAGTAACGAAATCCATATTAATTATTTTCTATTTCCACATAGTCAGCTCAATTTCTTGAAACAATCCATCGAGCCTTAAGTTCTCCACCTTTACTTGCTGACACACCATGCACTTAGCCACAAATTTGGCCACATCTCTCTTCAAGTTATTCAACTAATAAATTTCCCTTAAGTCATGATACATCTTCGTCGAATCAGGATGAACCGTATAACATGACTCATGAGCTTCAACGAAAATTCTTCCTAGTAACCCATCAACATCGGGAACATATAATCTACCTTGGTACCTCAAGATACCATCACCACCAATGTCAAAAGCCATCACTTTCGGCCTACTGACATTCTCTTTAATCTGTATCAAGAGAGGGTCCAACACTTGCTTCTCCTTTACCTCAACACCAAAAGATGACTTCGCCACCCCTTGGAAAATCACACCACCATCTTCGGAATCCAAGATATGAACTCCAAGATTATCCAAAAAGTGAATGTCCTTCACCAAATTCTTCTCATACACATGAATTAATCTCCTCATAGATAACCTGCTAAAAGCATCAACAACCACGTTAGCTTTACCTGGGTCATATTGGAGACTCATGCCATAATCCTTTAGTAACTCAAGTCTCCTCCTTTGCTTGAGATTTAGATCCTTTTGAGTAAACACATATTGTAGGCTCTTATGATCACAATAAATATGCGCATGACCCCTATACAAATAATGTCGCCAAATCTTCAATGCAAACACCACAACTAATAATTCCAAATCATGAGTCGGATAATTCCTCTCATGAACCTTTAATTGTCTAGAAGTATACACAACCACCTTGTCATGCTGTATCATCATACAACCCGGTCTCACCCGGGATGTGTTACAATAGACAACAAGACTGTTAGTACCCTCAGGTAGAGTCAAGACCAGAGCCAAAGTCAACTTATCATTCAACTTCTCAAAGCTACCCTCACAAGCATCAGACCACAAAAATTTCACCTTCTTTTGAGTCAACTTAGTTAATGGGGAAGCAATAGAAGAAAAACTTTCCACAAACCTTCTATAATAACTGGCTAAACCCAAGAATCTTCGAATACCGGTTAGAGTCATGGTTCTAGGCCTTTTCTTAACCACCATAACTTTCTATGGATCCATCATGATCCCTTCACTATAAACAACATAAACCAAATAAGTCACAATATTTAACGAGAACTCACACTTTGAGAACTTTGCATACAACCACTGATCTTTTAAGGTTTGCAACACAAGGCGGAGGTGATTGGCATGATCCACATCACTCTTAGAATACACCAAAATATCATTAATAAATACAATCACGAACAAATCTAAGAACTGGAGAAATACCTGATTCATAAGATCCATAAATACTGTCGAGGCATTAGTCAAATCAAAGGACATCACTAAAAACTCAAAATGACTATACCAGGTTCGAAAAGTAGCCTTAGGGATATTCGCCTCCCTAATCTTCAATTGATGGTACCTAAACTAAAGATCAATCTTAGACAGGTACTTAGCACCATGAAGCTGATCAAAGAGATCACAATCCTTGAGAGAAGATACTTATTTTTTATGGTTACCTTATTCAATTGGCAGTAATCTATGCACATCCGAAGGGACCATCTTTCTTACGTACAAATAGCACGGGAGAACCCCATGGAGACATATTAGGGATAATAAAACCCTTATATAGAAGATCTTCCAACTACTCTTTGAGTTTTTTTAACTCAGCCAGAGCCATTTTATAAGGAGGGATAGAAATAGGATGTGTCCAGAAAAAGATCAATCTCAAAATCAAATTTCCTATTGGGAGGAATACCAGGTAGATCATCAGGGAACACCTCAGGAAATTCACAGGCCACAGGTACAGACTCCAAAGAAGGACCTTCGGATCTAGAATCCTTAGCATGCACTAGATGATAGAGACATCCCTTGGAAATCAATTTCTGGGCTCTAAGATACGAAATGGACCTTTCATTAGGCGCGAGGGAACTACCTTCCCATTCAATCACCGGATCATTAGGGAAGTACAAACTTACCCTTTGGGTCTGATAATCAAGAGATGCGCAGCACACATACAACTAATCTATCCCTAAAATCACATAAAAATCTAACATTTCCTATTCTATCAGATCCACCCAGGTTTTCTTACCACAAACCGACATCACACAACCCCTATAGACCCTTCTAGACACAATAGAGTAACCCATTGAGGTGGATACAGAGAAGGGATCCAGAATACACTCAGGATCAAAACTAAAATGAATCGCCACATAAGGGGTCACACAAGAGAGGGTAGACCCAGGGTTAAGTAGATAATATACATCACAAGAGAAAATTTTGAGCGTACTAGTGACAACATTGGGGACTCCTTAGAATCCTGGCGGATGGAAAGAGCGTACAGACTATTTAGACCAATGACAGAGCTAGAAGCAAAAGTAGCATCCGTAGGTGCCAGCGTTGATGAAGTAGAAACAAGGATCTTATTTTTCCTAAAAGCAACCCTAGAAGGACAATCCCTCTACATATGACCAATATAACCACATTTAAAACACTTGTTTCTCTCTTATTCACAAATACCATGGTGTACCTGACCACAAATCTACAAAGGGGATATGATAAAGCTGACTGAGCCCCACTAGCCTAAGGTTGGGCACCCTGTATACTTGAACCCACATTATTTTGAAAATGACAATCACCCGATGGCTTTAGATAAGGAGCACTAGCCGTAGAGTAGGAAACAAAATTGCCCTACTTTTTCTTAGACCATTTTACACCATCTTTACCACTTTGATGTTGACCTTCACCTTGATTCTAGTATTAAAACTTCTTATTCTTCCTTTCACTCATCTTCGCCTGCTTTTTTTTTGTCTTCCAATTATTGCATATACACCACAAGCCTAGAGATGTCCATATCCTTGTTAAAAAGATGGCCTTGCTTTCCAAGATCGAATCACGGGATAACCTAAAAGTAAACTTTATCACTCTAACCCTCATGCTAAACACTAATTTAGGGGCATAGCACGATAGATGATGGAACTTCAAGGCATACTCCTTTACTGTTATCCTGCCTTGCTTAAAGTTCACGAATTCTTCAGCCATTACCTCCCTCAAATCCTGAGGAAAAAAGTAATTAAGAAAAAAACATGAGAAGTCATCTCACAAAGAGAACTAACCATCTTCACCCCTAGACTAGTCCCATTCTTTATACCATGGATACGTCACATCCTTTAACTAATAAGCTGTGGACACCACACCCTCTACATCAGTAGCATGTATCACACAGAAAATTTTTTCTATCATATCAGTGAAATTTTAAGAATCTTCCTCAACTTTTGAATCAGTGAAGGTCAAAGGGCAACCTCATAAATTGGCAACATTTAGTTACCTCAGAAGATGGAGCAATAAAAATAACACGCTCAGCCTGAGAGGCCACAAACTGGGAAAGCAAATGGATCGACTGGCGAAACTCAACATTAGACACACCGGCCTTGGGTGTTTGAGAAGGGCTAGAGGGAATCGGTGGAACTCCACTAGGGAAATCACAAGCATCGACACTCGATCGGTTCTGAACTCCTTGATTAAGATGAGTTATGTCCACATTGTCCTTAGACAGGATAGAAAAGTTTCCACGAGTATCAGATCTCCTAGAAGGCATGATCTGAAAAGCAAACATACGAGAATTAGAGGAGATTTTAAGATCTTAGACTCTATAGCCTGAAATAGAATAACAAGAAAGGAAAATATTCCAAAATGCCTCTTAGCCCTTTCCTTATAAGTGTGGTGTGCTACACATCCATAAAAGAGACTCTACATAACACAACTTTATGGACACCCAATGACACTAAACCTAGGCTCTGACAACAACTTTTTCACAACCCAAACTAGGTCCTGGCTATGACGGGTATCTCAAGTCCAACAAATACCGAAGACCACCCCCTGCACCTAACCAAACGGAACACAATACCCCCAACATTGGATGAATTCTGAACATATAACAAGATAGCATAGAATAAGCTCAAATAATTTAATTCATATCTATAATTCGACAATCGGTAACCAACTAACATTACCCAAGTACACAGTCCACAAAGCCTTATAACAAAATCAAAATTAATAAAGTATCGAGACATGCCCCCAACACTGATAATGAAAATAACAATGATAATGATAATGTAAACTCTCAATTCAAATCTATGAAAAGAAAACTGATGAACTAATCAAGTCTTCTGAAGAATAGAGGCTCAACACTTCATCATAATCGATCGATAAACCGAGCTGATCCCCCAAACTCTGTGCAGAAAAAGTAGAGGTATATCTGGTGCCTATATTGCATGGGGATATAACATTTAAAGATAATTAGTGGGTTGAGCACTGGCATGTAACTCTAGGATATGGGATAAAATAAATCCAAGTTAAATCCAACTCAAAACTATATTTACATCATCATATATATACATAAACAATATGTCGGGAAAGGGAACAATGCTTAACATACACTTTAAAACTTTAGCCTAGATTGTGTAGCTCAACCATCATAATGTAAGAAGGCACCCATAGGATAAATAGGTTCAGCTTTTCCCTAGCTAGAACGGCCCCAATGCATGTAGTTGCATGAACTAGAGGATGTAAATATGCACCATGGGGGACTCGAACCACCCAGCATATCAAGATGACTGAAGCACTGAATTATGTAATTAATATAGGGGACTCAAAGCTCCTAGTCATATAGTAAGGGGTACTCAAATCACTCGATCATTTAGGCCCCCACAACGACTATTGCGGTTTCCAGTGTTGGTCCCTCAGGACCTCCACTTTTACGACTCTACTACACAACCCTCATTAAAGCCCAATTAAAATATTTATCATACATTCTTATTCATTGAACCATAATAAACAATTAGGCATACTCTGTTGGTATCATCATACCAACTATACTTTCAAGGTAACATCAACATGCCAAACAAATTATCATCAATTGGGAAATTCACAAACCCGTTGGTTTAATTATACATTAGCTTGGGGAATTACACAACCCCATAAGGTTCAATTCAAAATCATTATGCTTCATTAGCTTTTCACATTATGTAATAGATCAAGAGTAATTCAATGTGCATACTTTTCGTATTCAACACCAATTTCACAATATGGGGTTAAGGTCATTACCAATTTAATTGTCAATATTTACAAAATTTAGGAAAATCACAATCCCTTAGTTTATTCACCATACCCATGCATCAAATTGGTTTCAAAACCACTATTTAAAACATGACCCATGCATATACAAACATGAACCATCACATAAACAATAATCACTCAAAACCCTTATCCCATGTTTGAAAACCAACATCAAAACCATAGGGATAATACTTTAAAATGCATGATTTTAATAAAATAACAGTTAGGGAAGAGTAACATGCCTGAAATACCCAAGATTATGGAGAGAATTTGACCCTTGAAGCTCTCTTTGACCCTCTTCTTAAAAACCCTAAGTATGGATGCTTGAGAGACTTAAGAGAGAAGAAAGAATGTTTTGAATGTTTTATCAATGAAAATAGGGCCCTAAGTATGTTTATAAGTCGTGGGTTATTATTGGGATAAGAGAAAAATATCTAAAATGCCCCATTAAAAACTATGAAATAAACTATCAGTCATTACGGGTCTCATAAAGACTCATCACGACTCATTACACTCATCTCCATGAGTCATTGTCAAGACAGTGTCACCAGGCACACACACTATTGACCTTGTGACTTATTTACCATGGCTTGTAATGGGATGCTATGACTCATAGGGTCCAATCATAGTCAACATAGAAACCATTTGGATATACACTGGACATCCTACAATTTGCATAAAATGACCCATAATAAGTCCTCGCAACTCGTAGTGAGCCATTCATACTTAGAGCAGAAGACTTAGCCACTTATACTAGTCAGGCATGGTTTGGATCCAACAAATTATCAGGACTCCCTACAACTCATAGGGTAAGTCTGTAAGGACAGTGAGGATAAAGTTTTAAAAGTTCTTCAAAGATCAACACCTGGGGTGTTTTAACTATATGGGGGAACAAAGTTGTAAAATGAATAATGAAAAAAGAAAGAGCTTAGCATAGGAAATGGTGAATCAAACAGTGGTTCTTATACTCAGGAGAATAAGGTAAAAAATGGCTTAGAGATATTAGTGACAGAGGGAACTCTTATGGATTTTGTAGACTGTGTGTTGTGTGGATGTTTTGAAAATATTAAATGCTTGCATGGGTTTGTCATCATCAAAAGGGGGGAAATTGTTAAGTCCTTAGTCTGATGATTGAAAAATTATGTGTTAGGACTTGTTTCCTAGAGATTATGTGATGACAAAGTTGCTACAACTTAAGGAGCAGGTTGGGCTTACCTATCACTATCTCAGTCAATTGTTACAGCTGGCGCAAAGTACAAAAGTTGGTGGGAAAACTGTTGCCACCCTTTTGTCTCAGCCAATGAGATCTTTCTTAGGTTTTCTTATGTCATACTATATATTTCTCATCTTCCTCAACAAGAAAACCATCGATTCCATATTCTTACAACTAAATATCTCTCTGAAGCTGAAATCAAAGACTCCACTTTGCAACAGAGAATTGATTGTTCATCAAGCTATATTTTATTTCCTTGTTGTATTTGAGTATTTGTAATGTGATCATAAATGTTTGCCTATATTTGCTTATAATGGTTAGTAGATGTTGTGGTGTAAGCCTCTTTTCTTTGTAATCATCTAGATTTAGACGATTTTAAAGCTAGAGTTAGCTTGTTATCCAGCTATAGTTAGCTGAAGCTTGTAACGGTAGAGTTATTGGTTGTGTCTTCTTATAATAGAGTTATTTCTAGGAAAAAAAATATTAGGAGGTTAATCCTTGGAGTCTATATTCAAGAAGTTGCTTGGATCTAGTGGAGTTTGAAAATCTTGAAGGCAAGTCGTGATTTTTCTCTATCTAGCAAGGAGTTTCCACGTAAAATTCTTGTATCCATTATTTACTTTATTCATGTACTTCATAGTTTATATCTCTCCTAGTTCTTGTTGTGTGAGTTCATCTAGGAACAGGTTCCAGAGTTGAGGAGTAACCCACTGCAACTCTTCAGATATTAAAACTATGACAAGAAGAGTACATAATAGAAAGTCCTTATCTTGTTTAGATAAACCTCGAACTATTCCTCTGCCAGTTCTGCAAATTGGCTAAAACACACAAGAATTGTTTGTGCAGAGGACGAAATATATGTTGTGGTACCTTTATATGATGAAAAATTATTGTGATCAACTTTGAATAACAACAACAGTAAGGGAATAAAAAATAGCAAAATTATGTGGTACTTAAAATATTACTAAATGAAAACGAGATAATAATTTCTCTATTTTGTAAGATAAAGATGGGAGATGTGTAAGTGAGATAAAAACAAACAACGAAGGAGGAGATCAATGTCAAAATCTTCAATGTGGATATAGGTAAGGACATAAATCACCAGGTTTATAAATACATTCCAAAAACTAAAAACCAATCTGTACACTATAACACCTCAAAAGTTGTTGTTTTAATTCTAACCAAAGCAAAGAAAAAGTTAGTAAGAGCAATACTGCTCCCTAAAAGGACATCATCAATACATCCAATTGCTTTACAATTCTAAATAGTTAGTGTTGCTCACGCAGCCATCTTGGTCCCTAATTCACAAAATAAAAGACCCTTACTACCTCTACAAGGCACAATAAATGACCCTTCTGAAACTGAAAAGCCACACGTGACCCCTAGTGGACACCTAGGGGTCAGGGAAATGTCTTATCCCAAGGATGTCTCTTCACCTTTCAATAAAATGTTGCCAACTTATATTCCAATAGACATGGCAAATTTAATGACCATAAACTCTATAAGCCAAAATAACACTTTTTATGAAGCAACCCTAATTAAAGATACTATGAACAGTAAAAAAAGTCCTTAGTGCAAAACTACTAGATTTGGCAAAGGGACCTACAAAATATCCTTTTACCAACACTTCCAATATCCCAGGAACTTTAGAATCCATAATAAATACTGACTTAGCTCTTCTCGGTCCTAATAAGCAAATAAAACATTCTATAAATAAGACTAAGAATGCCACACCACCCTCGCAGATCTCTCAACCATCAAGCACAAAGAAGAAATCTATACCTCCAACTAATAATGAACCCATTTAACCATAACATCACTTAAATCTACCTCCCCCTAGTTTGCCTCTACTCAGTCCCAGGCCTTTTGGAGGGCTCAACCCCGAATACTCCAGCCCTCTAGCTACGATAAACCCGAACCCAGCATTATGGGTGGAAATGGCATTGCAAGGCCAAGCTCTTATCATGACAACATTTGTGGACAACATGGAAATAATATTTATTTTCTAGACCCTGAAGCTACTAGCTCACCTAGCTTCGTAAGGAATGCAACAAGTGATGGAACTGTACAACAACCATCTATGGATGTTGACCATTCTGCAAGCTCCACTGAACTTCTCAGTCCTTGTAATTCCATTCTTTCACTGCCATCTTAGGAGAAACTAATAATCACTCCACCAATAAATCCACCCCCACCGATGACCACTGTTTCTCCACCATACTTTTTGACATACCATAACTTCATGGACATCGACCCACTGTATTACTACTAGAAAATACAAGGTTCGACCATATAAGCGGATCCGATGTCGAACAACCTGAGCCCACCTGGTCCCTTGAAGAATGCAGTAGTTTCAGCTCCTAATAATGTAGCCTATTCTTCCCGAGTACATTCCAATCCTATATTAACTTATCCAAGACCAGTGAGTACATCAACACAAGAAATAGAGAAAATTTTAGAGATAATGTGAGAAATAAGAACAAAAATAGCAGTGCTAAAGGATATAAAAGTAATGGTGTTCAACGACAAGTATGCAAAAAAATCATCCTTATATGTCCCTAAAACTTAATAAAGACATCGTTAGACATTCTTTGCCCATTCAACCCACAAGTAGGGAATTATGTTTTAGCTGTGAACCCGACGGTGATGAATCAGACTTCCCCCTTGAAAAATACTTCAAGGGTGATTACCTTGATAAACACACCCTAGAGAGACCGAGCCATGAACATAATAATATGGAACTGTAAAGGTACGAATGGGCAGGACTTTAGGAGAATTTTTTGAACTTTAGTTGATTGACATAAGCCACCTCTGGTTACTTTGCGGGAAATAAAAATTTAGGATCATCTACTCCTCCATAATGATTTTCCATTCAATAGAATCGTTGAAGTCCCAGTTGTTGGGAATGTTAATAGGATGGTTGTAATGTGGGATGATACACTCTTGGACTTGGATGAAATTGCAACTACGGACCAGGAAATCTATGCTATAATTAATATAAGAAAGAAAAATGACTCATGGCTATTTAGTAGTATTTATGCTAGTCCTTACGGATGCAAGAGAAGGGTACTGTGGAAAAATCTTAAGAACATCAAGGATAACTACCCAGGTAAGTGGTTGATAGGAGGGGACTTTAATAAACTCCTCTCAAACTCCAAAAACAAAGGAGGTAAGTTAATCAATAGATGTTGTTCTACTGAATTCTTAGATATTATTAACCATTGTGAACTTATAGAGATGGGATTTAAGGGTAGTAAATATACTTTTCTAAACGAAAGATTTAAATATCGCAATGTCATTATACTTGAAATATTTGATAGGGTTCTTGCTACTAATGAATGGCTTCTAAACTACCCTAATGCTCATGTTATTCACCTTCCACATACCCGCTCGGACTACTGCCCTCTTCTCTTAACCGTGTTCATGGATGATCCCGCCCTCCAAAAATAATTCTTTAAATTTGAAAATATATGGGCAACCTACCCGATTTAAAAATATAGTGGCCCAGGTATGGGAAAATAATCCTCCATTAGAATCTGGTAGCCATATTTTGCACGTAAAGCGACTGGATGGGCATGGAATAATATTGGTAATATTTTAAAAAGAAATATATAATCCTCCGTAGACTCCAAGGTATCCAAGGTTTCCGCAACTACCATCACAACAACTTCCTTAGGGACTTAGAAAAGAAACTTATAACTGACTTCAATCATATTCTTAGAATGGATGAGGATTACTGGAAACTAAAATCCAGGGTGACCTGGTTGAATAATGGGGATACTAATACAAAATTCTTTCATACTTCAATTCTTATCAGAAGAAGGAAAAATAGAATAGTATCCCTCAAAATAGATAACAATACTTACATTCATGAGAAAGCTGACATCATCAACCATACGTTTTCCTACTTCAATAACTTATTTTAGTCTGATCACCATAGATCTCCCTAAGTATCAGTACCTATTAGTAAAATCTACCTTACAGAATATGAAAAATTGGACCTCCAAAGAATGCCTTCTAAAATCGAAACAAAAGAAATGGTCTTCTCTTTCTATCCACATTTAAAGCACCTGGTCTTGATGGAATACACCCCTACTTCTACCAAAAAAATTTAGACTTAGTGGGTCATTTCGTCTAACAGTTCTGCCTAACAACCTTCAGAGACTCTAAGATAGAGGAGGGAATCAACTATACCCATATATGACTTATTCCTAAATGTAATGATGCCCAAACTCTCAATAAATACCGCCCTATCAATCTCTGCAATACCTACTATAAAATAATCATAAAAAATATTTTTAGATGACTCCTCCCACTGATGGACATGATCATAGGCCCCTATCAGGCTAAGTTTCTTTAAAAATAGACAAGCCGCTGATGGTGTTATAATTATCCAGGAAATCATGTGTTATCTCAAAAGAATAAAAGGGAAAAAAGGTAGCTTGATGATGAAAATCGACCTGTAAAAAGCCTTTGACAATCTCGAGTGGTCTTTCATTAGGAATACTCTTCATTACTTCAATTTTCAACAAAATATTATTAACCTGATAATGTCTTGTATTTGTACGAGCTCAGTGGTTGTACTAGTCAACGGCACAAGAACTAATTTTTTTTGACCCTCGAGGGGAATCCGTCAAGACGACCCCATGTCTCCGTACATATTTATTCTCTATATTGAAGTATTAGCCCACAATATTAATCGGGATCTTAATTCTAGCTTTTGGGACCCTATTAGAATCTCTAGAAAAGGTACGGCTCTATCCCACCTCTTCTTTGCAGACGACCTAGTCTTGATGTCAACTACAGATAAAAATAGTTGCATAAACATCAAAAACACTCTCTCCAATTTTTGTGCTTGGTTTGGCCAAAGTATTACTTTGAGAAATCAAAAATCCTCAGAAATCAAAAATCCTCTATTCTAATAATTGTGACGCTTCTACAAAGATCGACATTTCTTCTATTCATAATATTAATCCTTGTAAAAGTTTTGGAAAGTATCTTGGTTTTCCCATTCTGCATAACAGACCTACTACTGGAGACTTCCAATTTATTATTGAAAAGTTGAAGAAAAATTATCCGGTTGGAAATCGAATTTTCTAAATATTGTAGGTAGAACCACCCTGGCTAAAGCATACCTGAATAACATCCTTACTCGCGTCATGCAATATACTAAGCTACCTAGGGATATCACTAAATAAATTGATAAAATTCAGAGAAATTTCATTTGGGGGACCACTGATTTGACTAAAAAATTATATCTGATAGGTTTAGGAATGCACAAATCTTCCCTCAGAAATAAATCTCTCCATGCAAAATTGGCATGGAGAATCTTTAACAAACCCTATTTTCTTTGGGCCTTTATTCTTATCCATAAATACGCTGGGAACAAAAGAATTGATGACCCTCTTTAGTATATCAAAACAAGTAGTCCTACCTGGAAGAATATTATGGAAAGGTGGGGTATCTGTGAGGACATATTGACTAGGAAAGAACCTTGTCTGGAATAAAGTTTTTCATTTTTTTCTTTGGAATATCTGGATAACTAGAAATAACAACTTGTTTAACAACAAAAATCTCTCTATTCCAATGGAACAACCTTATGTAAGTGCTATAGAATTCTGCTTGTTAACAGGCGACACAAAATCTGGAAGCCATGTTGTAACCTAGTCCTGGATGCCCCCTACCTTGGGTTTGAAGTTGAATATTGATGGCTCCTTCGACCATGTATCTAGGAAGAGAGGGGTTAGGGGTGTCTTTAGAGATATCAACGGAAATTGGATTAAAGGTTTTAATGTACGAGCTAGTGTTCAATTTCCTCTTAAGGCGGAGGCCATGGCACTATACATGGGTTTAAAAATGGCCTTGTATATGCAGTATGACAGCTTAATAATTGCATCTGATTCCGTAGTTTGACAAATGCATGCATGAATGATTTAGAGCCTGATAACAATTTGATCATCTTGTTCAGGGGTCTTCTTCAGGAGATGGGGAACCCGCTGGTATGCCATGAAGACAAGGTCCTTAATAGGGTTGCGGATAAGCTAGCTAAGGATGGTAGAAGGAAGGAGTCTCAACATCTTTTTGACTAATGGACAGCTCCCCCTTTGTTTATTCGAAATGCCCTCGGATTAGACAAAGAAGGAACTTCTTTTGCAGGGCAGTGTATGCCTGTTGTATCTAACCTATGTATTAGTAGCACTAGTTATGGACAATATGTTAGTAGTACTAGTCTGAACAATCCCACTAAGGGATACTCTCCGCAGCCTTGTTTTTGTTGATGTATAACATTAAGTACTATTTTTAGTATTAAATGAATCATCTTTTAACCAAAAAACAATAATTTAGATAAAGATATAAAGTGACTTTTTTTCTATACAATTGGACTATATTTAACAAAATAACATAGAGTGTGTTATATTTTGTAACGTAATATTACTAGTTGCATTTTATCGTAATTTTTCCTTAGAAAATGCTTGAAACGAAGATTGCAAATCCACAAGACCCCAACATGATTCATTAAGTACAAAGAAACTAGGAAGAAAAAAAATCATCACAATGTAAATTATCTTACTAGGTTAATCTAATTGAAACTCAAGCACTTTTTTTCTAGTTTTTACTTACATATACTGGGCACATGCTAAAGCCAGAGCGTGATGGCAAGAATTGGAGCTTCAACTCAAGTTACTAGAAGTGGTAAAGTTGAAATTGGAGCATGATGTCTTATATGCCAAAACAGAAGAACTAAACCCTAATCTTTGTTGTTCCAAATCAAACTGCAATAAATTGTTCTCCATTTGATGTCCTCCAATTATGATCATCGCTGTCATATTCTTAATCTCACCATCCAAAAACCCTAAACACCATACATCAACACCATCTCTTGCAATCCTAACCATAGAATTTGATCCGAATATCCTCCAAAACACATCATCACTGTTCATCACAAGATCAACGGTGGGAACCATCGGTCCTACCGTAGTATCCAACACCTCATCTGCATTATAACAAACATTAAAAGGTTCCATGGCATTTGTTAATGTGAGGTTGAGCTTTGTAGATTCATTAACAAATGTCTCAGTAAATGCTTTGTAAATGTTACTGTGTAATGTGGTGTATGGTGTTACGGTGCTCAACTTGGTGGTCCCACCAAATCCATGTTGATCAACGGCTAGGATTGTTTGGTTTAGTTGTATGGAAACTCCGTTGACTTTTATGGAAGTCAAATTTATGAAATAGTCGGGTTGACCCGGGTTCAGGATAAGTGGGGTGTAATTGAGGGTTTTAGAGAGGTCAATTTGGGGTAAAAAGTAATAAGGTCCAGCCGAACCGAAAAAAGCCACACCAGGAGCTGACGGTGAATCGGATACACATAGCGCAAAAGTGCGTGTAGACACAAAGGAAGTGCTAATCTGACAAAAGATGAAATCAAAAGTTTAAATTAATGGACAAACAATATCATATTATCTGATTTTGACTTTCATTTTAAAAAGTTTTAATTAGACGTCTATATTTTATATAAATTAGATTATTAGTTATATTTTAAAATTTTAATTGAATTTAACTATATAATAATTTAATAATAAAAGTTGTACGAAATAATAAGTTTTTAAAATTTGCTATGTAGATAAATAAAATGAAACATATTTTGATAAAAGGACTAGGTAAAATGAAAGAAAGAATTAAAGGAGTACCCATTCCTTTCCCCTCATATGACAAATATGTTCTTTTAAAAGGCTTTACATGTCATGTAATAAGGACATTTAGTTTTTTCTCAGTTTGCAATGTATCTAATAATTATTTTTTAAAATATATATTTTTAAAAGAGAATATTATCTGTTTACAACATATTTTTTTACAGTAATAAAAATAAATTGCAATCACAATTAAAAATATGAAGAAACAACAATTTTATTGATAAACGATGTGAGTACAAATCTGTTCCTTCCTTGATTCTTCTCTCTTGATTTTCTCCATAATTCGAGGGCTTTTACTATTAGTAGCGTATTTCTCGAACATAGTATTTGATATGAATTTTTTCGTAATTTGAGGGTTGGAGTATTTCTCGAGTGTAGAAATATTTGGATTTGATCTATCTCCATGAAAGGAGATTTTGTGGATCTTGATGTATTTGATTATCAAGAAAAAAGGATTTTAATTTATAAATATCCCATGAATTTATTGGGACTTTGAAGATCGTTGAATATCCCGTGAATTTGTGAATTTGTGGGATACTAGAGATGCAATATTTGCGCTATATAGCCATAATTCAAGGTTTAGGGTAAACTACACTTTAAGAACTTTAACAGAATTTGGATTCTTTTTGTAGAATCCCAGAAATTTTAGATTTCTACAAATGTCTCCTACTTCAAGGCTTGTCGAAGTGTAGACTTGATGACGAGTGTTGAAGTTTCCATCTTGATGCGGCTACGGATTTGCAGATATGATTTATGAGAGAAGAGATGAAGGGCGGATGTGGTCCCACTGGGCGTGCCAAACTTCAACCACAAATAAAAATATGAAGAAACAACAATTTTATTGATCAAGAATATGGGTACAGATCTGTTCCTCCTTGATTCTTATCTATTGATTTTCTCTATAATTCGAGGGCTGTCAGTAGCGTATTTCTCGAACGTAGGAATATTTGAATCTCCATAAAAGGAGGTTTTGTGGATCTTCTTGATGTATTTGATTATCAAGAAGAAAGAGTTTTGATTTATAAATATCCCATGAATTTATTGGGACTTTGAAGATCGTTGATCTCTTTGTGAATATTCCGTGAATTTGTGGGATACTGGAGATGCAATATTTGCCCTATATAGCCATAATCCACAGTTTAGGGTAAACTACATTTTAAGAACTTTAACAGAATTTGGATTCTTTCTTAGAGTCCCCAAATTTTAAATAACTACATTATCATTGTATTTTTAAAAGTAATTTAACTTTAAAATTTAAATATATTCTTATTGAGATAATTTATTAACACATAAATGTTTAAGATTAATTTTAAATCATAAATTTATGATAAAAAGTTTTCAAAAACTTTGTGTTAAGTGTGACGATTTGACGAAGGGAGTTCCATCAATCATAAAATGATCTATCTAAATTAATGTTTTTTTATTTACACCTCACTTGATAACATTCCATGAATTAATTGACAAAATAAGAGTAAATTAAAAAAAGGAACAATTTTTTTAAAACGTAAAATATTTTTGAAATCAATGAACAGGAGGCAGTATTGTATATTTTTATTCCTTTCTTCTTAAAAAAATCAAATGAATTGAAATACCTGGATCACATCTATACTTTAGGTGAATTATGATACGGATTTCATTAATCCTCTTTAAAAAATATTTCATAATTTGAAATTACCTAAAATAATGAATCAAGGGTCAAAACTATTACATCTAAAGTATCATAGTTTTATATCTGAATTATTAGATGTCTACTTTTTATCTGAATTATTGCTGAATATTTATTGAAATATAAGTTTAGATATGAAATTCAAAGGACGGGGATACGTTTAGGTAGAGATTGGAACCTGCGTAGAGAGGGAGAAATTGGAGCGGCCTAAACCGGCCAAACCGGCAACGCCTTTCATAAGACCTTTAAGCAAACATTTCTTCGAACATGACAACAAAAACTCAGAGAACCCTTTAACTTGACCTGGATTCCTCCCATCAGTAACTGCCAAAGCGAGAGCCTCAACAATAGCTTTCCCAGTAGACGACTTATGGGTAACAGAGTTCGAAGGAGTGAGTATGCAAGGGTTACTAGAACAATCATCCGGACTATGAGAGTTAAAACACTTAGCACATGCTCGCGAACCAAGTGCTGAACATAACGGGGAGTTACATGATAATGATCGGTGGGTGCTGGAAGGTATGGAGCAGTCCATCCAACTGAAAGAAGCGCTCAAGTCGAGGAGGAGGGGGGTGAGCTGTGGAGGGGTTTTGAGGTAAAGAGTAAGAGTGTAGAGATTAGTTTCATGGTCTTTTGTAATTGGTGATAAAAAAGAGGATGATGAAGAACAAGGGGGAATGAAGAGAGAGGGGGTGAAGAAGAAGAAAAAAGTGATAATACTAATGAGTTTATGTGGAAGCATTTTTTGTCTTGTTAAGAAGAAATGGACATTTTCTAACTTAGTTTTTGACAGAAGTAGTGCGCATGGATTCAATATTTATATAAGGGACATGGTTTCAATTTTTAAAGTACTATATGTAGCGATAAAATTAGTTTTAAGAATTACAGTTCAGCTTATTAAAGCTTTTGCTATGTGTAGGGTACGGAGAAGAGTTCCACCACAAGGATGTATTATACAGTCTTACCTTACATTTCTGTCAGAGGCTGCTTCCAAGACTTGAACGCGTGACCTCTTAGTCACATGACAACAACTTTACCAGTTACTTCAACGCTTTCCTTCAAGTGGTAAAATTAATTTATGAAATATAATTTGTATAGTTTGTTTAACAAGAATGGAACGAATTGGATTATATTCTTATTTAATTCAATTTGTGCGTTTATCTAACGTAATCCTAAACCCTGAACTAGCATGGGCGAAGACGCCTATAAGAAAACAGTCAGCGCACACCCTTTGTCGGATAACTGTGTAGTATGTAGAGACTAAATATAGCTATTTTAAATGTATATTTTATTTCGCACACTCTTAATTTAATGAAAGAAAAATTTGCATATTCTTTACCAAATTTCTAACTCCACCAATGTGAACTAGGGTTCATAATTTGGTATTGATTGAAATGTTAGAGATTAATTGTTCAATGACACATTTACGCGTTTTGTGCCAAAAAATATTGAGATCACGTGGAATTCATTGAACACGGGCTCTATGCCTATATCTACCCTCAGCATCGGATAAGAGTGTTCTAGGGTGAACGTATTATAGCAATTGAACGGTTGTATAGTCTAATTATCTTATCTAAAAGCTTATAAAGGGCTATTTGTTTGTCGAATATATAGAATTATACAAGTATTTATAATGTATAAGAAATTAGTATATGCTAGTTGTTTTATTTTTTATCAGGCATAAAATAATATAATTCTCTTGTAATTTATGTATAAATAGATATATATTAGTCATGCAAAGTTGTAAGCTGGTAATCAAACACTATACTTAGGAGGCATTTGTTTTTTTTAAGATTCAGAAATCTGAATCTGAATGCACGTCTGAATAATTAAAATGTTGTCTCTAAATCTGAAAACTAAATGATTAAGAATGTTTGTTTTTCAACATCTGAATGTACAAAAAATTTATTTATACATATAATAAAATAAAAAATACAATTCAAATAAAAAACTAATTATATATCAGAAAGGTATGTAATTTAATACAATAAAATTATTATTTGATTGAAAAAAAAATACTTATGTTTATTATAGTGATAGTGGAGATGGTTTATAATGGTGGTTGCGGTGACAATGATTGATGTTATTGATTAGTAATATTAGTGGTGATAATTGTGATGGTTGGTATTGTAGTGACTGTTATGATGGTGGCGGTTGATAGTGGTGGTGGTGGTTGTGATGTGACGTTGCTTGATGTTAGTAATTGGAGGTGTTGATTGTGATGGCTGAAAAATGAATGAATGATGGTTGACGCTGTGTTGGTGCTAGTTGGAGATATTGTTAGTTGTGGTGGTGGAGATGGTTTTTAGTAGAGATAAAAGTAGCGATGATAGTGATTGAAGTGATGGTAGTGATAGCGTTACTAGTGACAATGGTGGTGGCCGCCGAAGAATGTGTGGAGGTTGTGATGTATTAGTGGTGGTGCTAGTTGTGATAGATGAGGTCGATAGTAGTTATTGACAGGTAGTGGTTGATGATGGCGGTTCTGTTGACGAAGGTGGTGGCGTTAAATATAATTAGAATAATAGAGGTAGTAGGTGTGGTAGCGGTTAACAATAGTGGTTGGTAGCGATATTTATTGTCGATGGTGGTTGTGATGGTGGAGGCGGTTGGTGGTGGTTGACAATGATAGCAGTGGCAAAGGTGGTGACTGATGATTATGAATAGAGTGGCGGTGAATATTATCCAACACCAGAATACCTCTTGACTTGATTCTAGATTTGAATGATTTAATACATGAATAATTAATTACTTCCTAATCAGTAACCAACCGGCCCCTAAGTACGTGATAAAGTGTACTTCTTTATAACTCTTTAAATTCTTAGCATGAATCCATTACATATATATATATATATATACACACACACTTTACTACTTCACATAATTATATGCTTCATATCGAAAATATTTGAATCATTTGGACATATTGATTATTTCGCGTCCTCCCATCAATTGCTACCAATTGTATTGTAGATATTTAATTTAATTAGATAAAATTTAATGATGAACCTAATTCTGAAAAAACAACAGGACGGAATAGGTGTGAGATTTGAAATTTTGATTTCATTTGTTAAGGTACAGCCAATAAATATTGCATCATACGATTCTTTTAGCTTGGGAGCACGCATATATACTTAAGCAACTTAAGAATTATAATATTATAATACATGATTCAAGGATATAACATATGTTATGTGGTTAATTTAACTATCTGACAGATGAATAAAAATAAATAAAAATTTTTATAAAAAAAAAAAAAATTGAGTCAAAAATATCTACCTGGAATACTTTAGTTAAGATATTCACTGAAAATGACTTAGTTCTAGTGTGATCTAAATCGAATATCCTGAGTTCCTGACAAGCAAAATTTATTGACCATATATCAAAAAAAAAATTAAATTTTAATTTACTTAATTATATTTTTAACGCAAACAATAGTCACCTAACCGTCATGGTGTACAACTAAGGATGAGTACAAGACAAAGATGAGCTAAACCAGTGCAGCAGTGATGTAAATAAAAGATATATGGAGCCATATACATTTTGTTGTTTGTATGAAATTGGATAAGGACAAATGTTGTTTGATGTTATGATAATACAATTTATAGCTGTGTATCTCGACGAATAGTTAGCAGTTTGACACATCAACTAGGCAACAAGGATAACTAACAGTATTTTATACAAACAAATTAAAACCCAAGAATCACTAGCTAGTCGATCTTCTAAGAATGCAGTTGAGAGTTTGAGTGTTAATATATGAGTATGACTACATATGGTTTACGCTTCCAAGGTAAAGATGACCTTTATGAACATGATAAATTAAACTAGCTAGTATTCGAAATTCTCTACAATAAAAAAATAAGTGATTTATTTATTTGTTTCTTATGTTTGATAAAAAATAAGGAGATTGATAATGATATTATAAAATATAAATCGCATCGAAATGATGTGAATGAAGCGGAAGCCAGTATTCGATGTGTTATGTGATAAGAATGTACATCAAATCTAAAAGGTACTAATTAAGTTTTATAAAGTGATCGTTAGACCAACTATATTGTGTGGAGCAAACTGTTAGTTGATCAAGAACTCGTATATCCAGAAGATGAGAATAGCGGAAATGAGAATGTTAAAGATGCATGTGTAGGCATACTAGGAGTGATAGATCGATCAAGAACGAAGCTATCTATTATAATGTGGAGGTTGCTTCTGTGGTGTGGATAAGATGAGAGAGACGAAACTAAGATGGTTCAAACATATGAAGAGAAAATATATAAATATTTTAGTGAGAAGGTGTAAGAGATTAGCTATAGTGGATTGTAATTAAGGAGAGGTCTTTGAAAGAGTTGCTTCAACAGGACATGGTTGATCACATGTACCAAGGTCATGGACATAAATAAAAAGATATGGAGGCCGATGATAATTAACGTGGAAGGTTAATAGATGGAGTGTTTGTCTAGTTCCATTTTTAATACCATTATTATTAATATTTTATTCTTTGATTTTAGTATTACCTGATATTTCATTTGGTTCAGTTATTTATTTTTTTGGATTGCTATATATTGTTTTCTTCTTCATTATTTCTAGCCTGACTTCTTCGTTACTGTATTTGCTTTGTATACTTGTTTTTTACATGCTTTTTTTGAGTTGAGAATCTACTGGATAAAAAGATCTCTCTACTTGCACGAGATAAGAATAAACTAAACTAGGTGCTCACCATTCGTTTCAAATTCAAGTTATGTTGAATTTGTTGTTGATGCTATTATTTGGTAAGTAAGTTGAAAATATCATTTCAAAAGTATTTAATATAATCTAGGCCGGTAGAGTGAATGTGGGGTGGGTGGTGATGGAGGGGAAGAACAGATCAACTTAAGATAAATAAAATCTCTATTATTATACTTCAAATAAAAAATCAAATATAAATCTTCATATACACCTTTAAAGTTTACTAGTTTAGGTATACGTATCTTACGAGTGTACGTTACTTTAACGAATTCAAACGTTACATTAAATATGGTATTTATTTAAATAATAGAAATGAATACAATAATTAAATTCAAAATTTTTTAAACATATAAAGATGGAGAACTTATTTTATTAGTTATGTAGTATTTGTAAATATCTAATATGAAAATAAAATAAGCCCCTTAAATTACATTGGGGTATTCAATAAAGTAAGCAGATGATTAGTGCTTGATAATCTATAAAATTGCACGATTTTACTTGATTTATCCTAAAAGTGCGAAATTTGACCTGGAGAATCCATGTCACTTTAATCCATCTTCTTCATCAAATAGTCGGCATGTCTTTTTTGCGACTTCAAATATAACCATTCTCTTTCTCCCATAATTCCAAAATGAAGTTTTTATCATGGATTAAGAAAAACAATAAAAATAGTGTCTCAACAAAAAAAATTATATTATTATTTAATTATACATATACAATAACATCATTATAAATAATATTAACACAACCAAAAATGAAAAGTAAAAACAAGAACGAAAATATGTCTTTGAATTCGCTATTAATCGACACAAAATTTTAAGCTCACACCGACAACAAACATATTCATAGTAATAACTCAAACTAGAAAGAGAAGTCATAACCATTCCAACAAAAAGTTAAAAACAAATGGAATTTAACTCCAAAATATTGCTAATTTTTTTATTACTTTCTCCATCTTATGGTTGTTTCAATGTCTCAATATAATAGTCCTAAATCTAACAAAAACATCTTGAACATAAGAAAATACGCTCTATTTATTGTAATGTTGACATACATTAATAGCAAAATTAATCTACAAAAGCGTTTTAAATATAAAAAAAGATGTTTTATTTGCTGCTATAACACATACCAATAGCTGAAATATTTCCATCAGTAATATAATAAGCAAAATAAAGATGAAATAGTATGACACTAAACAAAGATGATAACAAAATTTGTGTTGTTTTCTCTTTTTGAAGGACAAATAGACTTTGCTTCATCTGAAAAAAATTTAATTGTTCACAAGTTAAATTCAAATGTTTATGCACCTGTGACCATTGAAAAGACAATACAATTGACTATTTTACCTTCAAGAAAATAATTTGAATAAAAACACTAAATAAAAGACAAAGAAATAAAAAGAAGAAGACTCAATTTATGTATATCTCTACGGACTATATGTGTATATAACTTTCTCCATTATCATCGTTCCTAGGATTTCTTATATAGTTAAAATAGGTATTTAACTCCAAGAAATTATGAACTCTTTACCATATATATTTTTTTATTATATATTTTTTTAAAAAAAATAATTATTAAAATATTTTTTTTCTTACCATATCTTTTAGGACTCCTTAATTATTAGTTCTAATAAATCTTACCATATTTTAGGAATCTTTAATTCTAAATATTATAAAAATAATTGATAAATAATTCAAGAAAAATAGTGAAAAGACGATTTTGTCTAAAGTAGGAACTTTTAATGAAGAGCAAAAAGTTCAATTCACTTTTCTAAGGGTCTCACACTTTTAATATATTATAGATAAATATAGATATAGCTTATAGATATGACGAAAGAGATTTTTTGAGCGCCTTATGGGGGCCAGCGGATGGGGTGAAGGTGGGTACATTGCAGTGTCGAGAGTAGATAATCAATATGGAATAGTGACGGAGCCAGAAGTTTTACTAAAGGAGTTTAGAAGTAAGCATTCGAACTAATAGAAGGGAGTTCAATATTCACTATATATATAAAAAATTATTATAATTATGTATAAATAGTATAATTTTTCGTTGAAGAGGCTTCGAATGAACCCCTGAACTAACCCACCCTTGGTGTGGAATGTCACTTATAAAAAAAAATTATTTTTATTTTTCTCATATTTTAGGAACTTATTTTCTTAAAGAAAATATTTTATAAAAATTTTAACCAACAAAACATAGTAAAATTGAAAAATATTTTCTGAAAACCATACCAAACACATCTGAGGAGAAAGGCTAGAAATGCAGTACAATGATAACCTTATCAATTGTTCCCTTTTTCAACTTTAGGGATATTTCACTAAGCTAAATTTATAGAAAAATCAAAAACACTTTTATATATTCATAAATAGTACAAATTTACTAATTTAGATAGAAGAAAATGTAATGTAAATTGACTGCACTTCACATGTCGAAATAATAAAGGAGCCTCATGTTTCGACAACCTCATATATACAACTGAAACAAGATAAAACAATATAGAAGTCATTTATGAATGGAATATTGACGGATTATCTGACCGACAAATCTCTATTCTTATCCATCGTATGTCCATGTATGCTACTATTGCCACAGCCACTGCTTCGCCAGAAAATCGGGCCAATCGCACCGACCCAACAATTTGTAAAATGATTGTTGCGGGATTTACTGGCCAACTTCGAGGCTGGTGGAATAATTTCTTGGACGATGATAAACGCGAGGCCATTTTTAATGCCACCAATGATAAATCCGGGAAAGATAATATAGGCCGACCTCTTCGGGCAGGACGTTCAGATGCTATCTATACCCTTATGCTTACAATTATTGAACATTTTGGAGGAAGATTTACTAATCAGTATGAAAACATTAGGACCCTTCTTAATGGTTTAAAATGTAAACACTTAG
>NC_061119.1:154659672-154718699 GCF_002878395.1 Capsicum annuum | reverse complement strand
TTTTTTTGTGTGTGTTAATATCTCAAAATATAGAAATTAAAATAGATAAATTTTGCTATGCACAATAAAATAAATGAAATAAAAATTAGAAGAAGACTCCAAAATAATCTAATTTGTTAGAATTTTTCTCCTCGTTTAAAATTAGTTAGACACTTTCAAATTTGTTGAAATATAATTTTATCTCATATTTACTTTTAAATCTTTTTAATTCAACAAAAATTATTAACTTTTTCTAAGAATTAAAATGAATTACATAGTGTATGTAAGATATCTTGAATATTAATTTTAAATAAAAAAAGAAAATCATAAATTCATTAAAATATAAGATTTTACTCGTTATAATTAAAAAAATACTTTTATAAATTTAATTTATTTATTTACCTTTATTTCATAGCCCATGATTTTTTCATTGTTTAGATTCATCTATATTTTAAATTATAATTTTGTGTTAATATAAAATATAAATAGTGACAGTGGCTATTTATTTAAATTCATTAATTTTGTCCCAAGAGTTATAAGGAATTCAACAAGGTAAGAAAATTTCTTGAATGTGAATTTAAAGGACTAAAATAAAATTAAAAATTCATTCTATAGTCTTTTTTTAAAAAGATAACTATGTAATCTGCGTACAACATGTTTAAGATATTATATTAAAAATTATCTTTTTTAGGTTGTGATTTGAGTTTGTGTTTTTTATTTTCTTTCTCTATATTATGAAACTAAATGACACCCAAAATCACTAAAATAGTTTATAACATAAATTTAAATTTACAAGTAAAATTAAAAGAGAATAAATGAATTAAAATATCTATATATCTATAAATTTGTAATCCTCCTAAAAAGTAAATATGTGAATGTGGTAGTTACTAAATATAGAAATCAAACAATCATAAATTTCATACAATTAAATTAAATATAAAAAAAATTATGAAATAAAACAATATTAAAAAGAAAGAAGAACAATAAAATTAAACACAAAATTTAAAAAACTTAAGCTTGCCAACTATAGCAACAAAACTTTACTTTTGTAGTTATCTTTTATTTTCTGTTTTTCATTCTTCTTTATCTCTTCTACAAGTCAACAATAACAACAGAATTATCACTAAAATTTAGAATGAACACTCAAGAACACTTCTTCATAAATTAAACAATAGAAATTGTATTAATTTAAAATCGATTAACCTATGAATCATTTACTTGTGTTATCATTTATGGTGAGACGAATTATCGCAAGAAGTAGATAGATATAAAATCAATGGATGTGGACTTGTTCCTTTTCGTTTACGGGAATAGAGAAAGATTAAGATGAAAAAGTCATACCCTCCCTGCATATAAAAAAGAAAATTGTTAAATCAAAAATAATTTTTAAAATGAAAAATGTAAAGAATGTTGTAAATAAATTCACCAATAAAGCTTATGATATAGGGGTATATATAAGAGAGACTAAAAACCTAGAACCCTATTCCAATTCAAATTTCATTCAAATTCAAATGCAAATTTCAAATACATAATTTGTTACAAAAAGATTAGTTTGTTATTCTTCTTTCTTATCCTTAGCTTTTTAAAATGTGATTTATATTTACCTAAGAAATTCTATATTTGAATTGCAAAGAAGGACCGAATCGCTTCACTGTAGCACGAGGTACCTTTACTATATGTTAGTTAACCTTGGTCACGAGTCAAATCTTAAACTAAGTCCCAATTACGGCCCTTCACACCCACCTGGCTAATCGACATTTACAGGAACATCCGATGTAAATGTCAAGATTGGACTCATAACTGCAACATCTTAACATACAGACCTCTGCAATAATGGAGGTTTACAATTCTTATTAATAACAAGATGTCATTTAATATATGTAACATATTCTGCTATAGTTCAACACTAGGAATTTAGCCCATCATAGGCTAGAGATAATAAAGTTTAAATTAAAATTAAAATGCAAAAATTTAAAAATAACCTTAATATGGATGGATTGTGCTCAGAACCAAAAGTTTTTATTTTAAATCAAGATATATATTACAAGGCAGAAAGGGTAGTAGAGAGAGAGTACTGGTTCTGAAAACCTGACTCTTCAAAATAAATGAGCTCCTTATATAATGGATGCTCTATACAAAAGACAAAACAATAAATGACCCTTACTATTCATAATTGGCTTTTACTATTTATAAACGACCCTTTCTTTTTCAGAAAGCTAAGTGTCCTTTACTATTCACAAATGACTCTTGTTTTTTCATTAATCTGTTTTTCATTTTGTCTGCCAACATAGCTTTCAATAATTTCAACATTGGCGGGACCCTCCATATTCTCATGTCTATTATTATTATGAAATTGTTATAGTTTATTTAGGATTCTTTAACTATAGATTCATAGTTTAAAGTCAATGGGAATTTTTTTTTCTTCAAAAAGTCTAATATTTTTAAATCTAAATAGTTTTTATATTTTAATTTAAATTCAAATTTATCTTTTAGTTAGTTCAAATTCAAGTTTATCTACTATAGAGTTTGTTTTCAATATTTAAAAGAATTTGTAACTTCCATTTGAAGTTCAAAATTCAAAAATTTAACACCAGTTCAACAAACTAATATTCAACAAACTTTATTTTTATCAAAAAACTAATTCAAATAATTTATATCTCTAAAAATATCATCTATCCTTTAATAATTTCAATTTAAACTATAAAAAATGTTATAAAAAAATTTCAAACTAAATATTTTTCTAATCTTTATATTTTAATTTTATTTAATAGTATATCGATTTTAATAAATTTATCATTAGTTACTTTTAATTATTTTACCATTTGAATTTCTGTGCTTCAAATAAAGGGATAAGTTACCCTGATTAAAACCATTTGTAACAATAATGTAGTCATCCTTATTTCATTTCTTCAATTATCTAAATACTGAACAAATTTTTCTTTAAAAATGCCTAAAAATAAGGAAATTTAAAGTCAAATTAGTTCACATCCGTGAAAATGCTTATCTGGCCAATTGCAGACATTTTAAAATTTAGTTTGAATTATTTAATTTTCAATCATAAAAAATTATAAAATCAATGAGATAATAATAATTATTTTTAACTGTTATTATTATTATTATTATTGTTGTTGTTGTTGTTATTATCACCGCACTAATACTATTACTACACACTTTTTTTGGTTAATAATTTTACTGCGTACTCCCATTTATTATTATTATTATTATTATTATTATTATTATTATTATTATTGTTATTATTATTAAATTAAATGTATTCAAATATATTTTACAGTATATAAATGTCACGACCCGATTTCCTCAGGTGATGATGGTGTCTACCATAACCCACCAGTAGGTAAGCCATTCCGTAGTCCAGAACAGCTAGTAATGGACTACTCAATAATATAAGAAAAAAATACAGAATATATGAAATAAAGATCAATACATAGAAGAATCCCAAAACCTGGTGGTATCAGTACAAGAGCTTCTAATATAAAAAGAGTAAAAAAGTGAAATATCAAGAGAAATAAACTGATACAACTTATCTTTGAATACAACTTAGAGACTAGTCTAATACATAAGAGAGAGATAAGTAATACTCTGAACGTCAGGAGCTCACTCTAAGTCTCTGAACCAGGCTTGCTCCGCACGATACATATATCAACGACGATAACCCGTACTATGATGTGTAGGCTACAGAAATGTAGTATGAGTACCAAACGAATGGTACTCAGTAGGCTACTGCCAACTGAGCTCCAAAGATAAAGCAGATATATACAACATATAAACGAAATGGAAACTACACCCAAGAGTCCAGAAATCATATGACAAGTCAATGAGATAATAAGGAACAACTATCCTGTTTATGTCCAAGAGTCTAACATAATAAAACTAAGGAAGTATCAGGGTGAACTATCTTATTCCAACTACATTCAATATACGTCAATGCTATACCTATATCCTATGTTAATATATAAATAAAGAGCGAAAGAAAGATATGTAGTAATATACAAGGCGAAGAAACGACTATACAATATGAACAACAAAGGAAGAGATAGACGATAGTATTATAGCTTTATATAGGTAGATATATATAGGTACATATATACATATAAATACGAGGTCATCTCAAATCATAACATATATCATCCTGTTCTCACTTTAAGACCTCATTACAACACTATAAGGATTTAAATACTATCATACTTATGGTTTCTAATCCACATGGCTAGACATGAAATAATCATGGATAATAATGCAATCATAAGATATGAGAGGCCGAAGACATACCTCAAATCCCGATACCGAGTCAATGACCAATTTGTCATAAGCTATCCATAATAATGATCATAATAATGATAACAACAATATCAATAACTGCGGAATAACCGGCTACTCTAGACAACCAAATACCTAGCTGAGCCTATGCGTACCCCCACCATCTCAGGCTCAGAAGTTTCAATCAACATGCAACAACACAAGACATATCCTTCACCTATATCTATGCAACTATCCCATACCGACTGATAAATATAGGTGCATACTGGTAATAGGCGATGCGCATTCAGGAATGAATGCAAAGTATATCATCAATATCACAACTCATTATAACTGTCCTTATCAGGACCATCATCATCGTAATCAACCTCCGACCTCGCCGGGTATCCATATCATCTCAATAGTATCATTCGGACTCGAACCGGATATCAATATTATCACAATATCCTCCGTCCTTACCAGGTATTAATATCATCTTAATAGTATGCTCCGGACTCAATCCGGATATCAATATCATCATAATATCCTCCGGCCTTGCCGGGTATCAATATGTCATTACAATATCCTCCGACCTTGCCGGGTATCAATATATCATCATAACTATAAACACATAAATACAAGCATATAATAGGTGCACAGATGCAAGCCGATATACTCATAACTGTAAAGATAACTATCTTGTCAATACATCCCAACTACTCATTATTAGTCAACCAACACTCATTATAATAAGACCAATAGTTTACTAGTCATCACATAACCTCTAGTTATTTAGCCTAAACATTATCCTTACTCACGAGATAGCAACTAACCACTATTTATTAAATAGCCAACATCTAACATCTAGTCAAGGTTCATCACTAGACCAAAACCGTCATTTATCCACCATTCATTATTATCAACTAATCATACTATATCCGTTAATCATTAATAGTCCATAATTTACCATTTATCATCTAACCATTCTTTATTAACTTACATCCTTCATTAACTAACCATCGTTTAGCAACTAATCCTTATTTATCAACTATTCAACATCATTATTAGCCACGTCTCAATCATCGCTAGTTACCATATCTTAGCTAAGCAATGCTCATTAACTAGTACATTAGATTTTTAGCCATCAAGTACTATAGCCACCTAAAAGACATCTAGCTACCACTTAGCTTAACCTTCAATTAGGAAGAATAGTCATAAGATCATATTTCACCTAGAATCACATCAATTATCGATATAATAATCATGAATGTATCAAATCTATGCATGCTATCACCAGTATTCAATCAGTGGAATAATAAGCATCATATCACATCTTTATCCATCCTATACCGGAGATATGTGTATACAAACATATACAAATTCATATTCATAAACTGTAATCACATGATTTATAATAACAAACACTTCTCGAATATTCAATCAATGTCATAATACGACCCTTGTCCCATTAATTTATCCTAAATAATCTCAACTAATAGTCACGGCCTTAGGCCCATATTTATATTCAGAACTCATATCAGTAATCATATTTATAAGCCATAACATATCTTTAATCATCTCACATATAGGAGGCATCTCGCATATAGAAGTCATAATATCAATAAGCATGTAATCATTTGTAAGATATCCTATATCAAGAGGTCATGCATCATGATTATGAGGAATATCACTTCTTTAGGCCAATTTATATATATCCAAGAGGAACATCGTCTTTATAGGTCCAACAATCATGACTAAAGGAAATATATAATTTATAGGTCAGTCATCAAGTCTAAATGGAAATAGCATCTCTATAGGCCACATAATATATCTAGGAGGAATATCATCACTAAATACCAATACTACTTCCATAAAAAGTATCATAACCATAACTCAAAAGCCACAATTCGGGAACATCAATACAAGTTACCAAGTCAATAAGTAACCTTATACTAAGGTTTACTAGCCTTATTTATGTCTAATATCCGCAACCAAGTCCACAAGGCTTAACGCAAGTTTAGGCCTAAGTGGGCTAGCAATCCCACTTCTAATCCTCAAATCCCATATTTAGGCAAACTATGCCCCAAACTAGGTTAATATGTCTTGTCCAACTTCTAGACGTCAAATAAGCCACACTCAAGCCTAAGATAGAAACTTCGACTAGAAATAAGGGTACTTAAGTCAACTCTATCCAACTTACAGTTTCAAGACTACTACACTAACCCAATAAAGCTAAATATACAAATCATGCTTCCAAAGCTAAAACCATATTCCAAACATGGCATTATATCATATCCATTCTATAACCAATCTAAACTAAAGAGAAAAGGCAATAGGATACAAAAAGATTATAAACATGCCATCTTACTGGTCCAAAGCCCTCATCTAATCCCCAAACATCAATAATCAAGGCTAAGCTATCCTATTTATAATCAAGCCTAACATCCATATTTACACGCAACATATATCACACATAATCTATGAAGAAAAGTTGACAGAAGCCTACCTCAAGGCCCAACCGCAAAACCTCACTTCATGCACCACATGCTCGTCTTCACTTTACATTCCTCAAAATGTCATCACACTATCAAAATCATAATCTACTCATCAATACATTTCTAATGATACCCATATTGCATTATTGTGCTTTGGTTCCAAAAACAACACCAAAGCCCCAAATGGGTCCTATATATGGAAAATGAGTTTTCGAGACCAACCTAATGTTGACACAAGAACTAGGAATCATAACCCTCAAGAAATGGGCAAAAATCAAGCATACTTTGGGCTAAAATCACGCCCTAAGATAAATTGGAGTTTTGGGTCCAAACTATGAAATTCAAGCATGAATTCAAGAAATTCTTACCTTAATCTTGAAGATAATCACGATATAAGATGATAATTAGGCTCCCAAGTCACCCCCATGACCGATTTTGAGTTACTACACTCATTTTGGGGTTCCTAGGTCAAAATAGTGAAGAGGAAATAGTCCAAACGTGTCTTGGGACCTTCATATAGCCCCTAAAAGTTTTCAGGTGCCGGTATCGCGGTCATATGGGCAGTGATCGCAGTTGCACCAGATGACAACAAACTAAAAAAATAACTTTTTGACCCTCCAAATTCATCCGGAATCCAAACAACATGATCCAATAGTGAATTTTGAGTGTAAACCACACATTTCAAATCTATTGGAATCATGAAAAATTTCATAGGAGATCAGTAGAAGCCAAAAAGTGGGCCCCAAACTTATATTTTTATTATTTTTTATAAAATTCGCTCAATAGCCCAAAATAAGTTCGGGAGCCTTGGGACCTGAACCAAGGGACTTTCTAGACTAAATTCCACATTCCGAACATGATGGCAAAGTCTTATTTTCCATATGAGGTCGTTTCAATCAAATGTGGGTCCCACACCCATTCCTTCCAATTTTTAACTTTTCGACCAATAGGTCGAAATGAGCTCAGGTGCATTGGGACCCAAACCACAGGTCTACCTAGACTAAAATTAATATTTTGGATCTTCTGGCACAATCAAAATTTGCATCCAAGATCATTTCACTGATGTTTTTATTCGGTGGCCATTTGGAATTAGTGAAGACTTCAAAACAGGAATTGACTCTAAAAACCTAACGAACTGCCCGGTAACCAAACCATCGGTCCCAGTAAGTCATAAATGACTTGGGGCAGCTATGGAAAAGCTCAAATGACAAAGATAAGCATAAATATGGAAAATGACCTGAAGGGTCATTAAAATATCCAGTACTAAAAGGACTTTTGTTTCTGAAAGTCAACGAATAGAAAGAACCCAAAAAGCTCGAAAGGATGAGGAACTGGGCCCGCATGTTCCAAGAATGACTTCCCAGATAACCTCAGCGGAGAGAAAACACTTGCAAGGAATTTTGCCACAAGTATCCCTTTTTCAACCAACACTCTCATTCTACTTCCAAAATAGCCAACTCAACTTTACCGCCAACTGTCCTCCAACTAAATTGAAAAGGTTGATGCACGCACATTTGAATCACATCATGCTGTTACCATCTCTATATCTACATAAATCAACAAAGGCTCATCCAAGACAAAAGTAAACCAAGACATGAGTTATAAAACTAACTCCAAATCCAAAAATTACCTTCCTTTACCATTTTGCACAAGCTATCTACTCTAAGTTAGGAGGAAAATCACTTGAGTCTCGTTCACACAGTCTTATCACAGAGAACTCAAAGAATTGAAGTTGATCCACTGACAGTCCATAAGGCAAATGTGGGAATAAGCTCATAAGGCTCTATCTGGGCATACAAATGGAGATAATCAAGGAATACTATCCATGCCATTGTTGTAACCAATCTAGGTAAAAATAAAACTAAAATTTCAAAATCCAAGGTATAACTACTCATTACTAAATATTCTATTCCAGGATGTCTCATCCACTAAAAATGAAGCCATACCGAATCCAACTCAAGAATATTACTCCCACTGAGTAAATCATCCAAAATTTCCAAAGAAAACTTATACTTGAGGTCAAAACTGAAATAAATAATATGGGGCCCATTGGCTATCATTTGAGCACTTATAACTATAATCCAACTGAAGTCTAGAAGACCGAGTAGTAAACCACAGAGTAGGCTCAACCATCCTATAAATAAAATCTGAACAAGGACAAGTCTAAAACAAAAACTGTATACAATCTCTACAATACCAAGCTGAAATCTTAATATCAAGGATGAACCGCTCAGTCTCAAATATCTAAATCAAAACTAACAATAAGTAGGAATTAATGCTCCACATTTATCATACTACCAAATCGCCATTTTACAATGTCAAATCCAAAACTAAGCCAATAAGGCTATATTAATGTCAACTATCTCAAATCAACTCTAGTATCCAAATCTGACATATCTGAGATAAACTATACCAAGCAATAATTGAGACATATCCGAACGAAAAAATCACCACAAGGATAAACACTGACTGATAATCACAATAAAACAACTCTATATCGGCTGGAGGTAATAAAATATAGCCACAAAATAGAAATCATGCCAAAGAAAAAAACATTGGCTGAAAATGCATCTAATCCTACCCATATTCGCTGGAGGGCATGAACTATCCAAATATACTCAAAACCTTCCCAAGGTTGAAAATCACACTAGAAATTACAAAAGCTCTAGAAACTCAGAAAATGCAGGGAACTAGTCAATGCAATATTCAGTCAGGCAAAGAAATATCCACAAGCATATATCATCGAGGAGGATCACTCTACCAAGCATCACAAGGGTGAATAAATGTTGAATTGGGGATTTCCTAAATCCACCCAAGAACAACATCATCAAAGAAGAAATACCAATCTCAAAACCAAGGTCAAAGTTGATACCACCACCAGAGAACCAAAAACTCAAGCTAAAGAGTTTCTAATTTGCCAACTTAAGAAGCGATCACAGAAAAGACCACCTGTCTCTAACTCTCTAATAAAACTTAAGGCAAAACCATATCACAATAATAAAGGAGTATCCAATCTCCATATTAACAATAAGGCAATCCATCACGAGGGAACGAACCAAACATACCTATGAGATGAATCCACGACATCTCAACATCACCATCAAAATCGCTATCAGATGAAAAAATAACCATAATTAAAGAACAGACCTCAAATTGGTCCATCTCACAAATGGGTTGTATCGAAAGGGATAGCCAAAATAAAATCCTTCAAAAACTAGGAGGCAATTCTAAGGATCTCAAACTCAAAAACAGGCAACTGTAACACCCCGCACTTTTGGGCTAAAATTTAAACCATCTTTTCTATACGTATAGACCCGAACCCAATGATTCTTTGTTAATATATGTATAATGATCAATCCTATAGTGTTTTAATACCTTTGAATATGAATTGAGATCACAAAATCCCCTAACTCAAAGACGAGTTGAAAACTTTCCTATTGATTAAGTTTTAGTGAACGTCTAAACTTGGGTCAACTTACATCGACCATAACATGTTATATATAAAGAATTAGGGGGCCTACTATATATCAAATCAAAGGTATTTGAGTCCTCTTTCCAACACCACTAATTTTTCCTTAATCTAATATCAGGATAAAAAGTTATGCCTATTTTTCAGAGAGGTTTCAGCCGAGGCCGAATTGCATAAAAAGTATGTTTTTAGCAGGGTATTTTGGTACTTTCCCTTTCCAGAAACCTCTCACATGAATTAAATAACACCCTAAACGCTATTTACTCAACTATTATCAATTTTACAATATATCAAATTCTTCACTCTCAAGAACAAAACCAAATTAGGGTTTCCTCCAAGAACAAGAAATTAAGAATCTAATCCTTTCAATTCAAGATTCTTGGGTTTCACCTTTCAAATTTTATAATCTAAGGTATGTGGGACTACTCTAAAAACCTTGGGTATAAGTTTAAATATTTTATCAAGATTAAAGATCCCCAATTATGTTTCTTAATGAATTGTTCGATATTGTTTTTGAAATATATGCATCATGGGATTGTTTTGCTGAAAATATATGTTGTCTTGAACCATTTTTCATGGAAGTTGAACTATAACTATGTATATTTGATTTCGTATGTTTTGTAAGGTTTGAATGAGAGCATGAATGATCAAAACTCCCTCTTTTATTGGGATATTATCGATTTTGATGGTTATGGGTTCTTTAAAGTTATGGACTTTCCAAATGAAAAACGAATGGGTGAATGTTTGTTAAATGATCATGGTTTGGTACTATTTATGACATGTTGAGTATATGGTTTCACATGATAAATGTTTATTGTGTCAAATTAACAACTTTCTGGGACTTTAAGAAATTACAAATATGAGGTGACCACTTATTGATTCTGCAATTGGCAGGAGAATGTTTTGATAATGATTTTGAATGAAAGATTTATTGCATAACTCTCCCTCATCTAATGTTTAAAAGTTAGGGTGGTCACTAATATGATAATAAGTGAAAAGGGCTACAGATTGATATGATGTGATTTGATTGACTTGCAAGTCAGGGTATGACGATACCCAGTGATTACATTCTCTTAACAAGATAAGTATTGAATGTTTTGAAAGTATGGAGCATGTTTGTTTTAAAGAATTAAAAGTTGGGCTTAAGATAGCTAGTAGGTTACCCGAAGAAGGCGTTTGAGTGTAAGGGCTCATCGCTAGAAACCGTAGTTGCCGATACGGGTCTTATGATATTGTATCCTTTATGGGAGGATAATAAAATAATTAGGACATCTCACATGGGGGATTCTTACGGTGTGCTCACATGGGGGGTATCACCAGCTTCAAACCTAGCGGCTACTTGGATTGGAGGCTCAGCCACTGAGTCAAAGGCGGGTTCCACCCAACCCATGGAATTTCAAATTTGTAAGGTGTACCAACTAGCTCAGAATAATAACAAAGAGTGATTCAAGGCGTTCTAAGAACTGCTTTGAAATTATTAAATATGCCCATGTATTTTTATTTACATAATGTTCACTGTTATTATGATATGCTCTCATTTATTTTGTATAAAAACATGTTGTTTTGAGTTGTTTCACATACCAGTACATCTGTATTGATCCCCTATATTTTAGGATCTGAGACATAGTCTCGGGGTCCAGCTAATAAGTAGATTGGGTTGTCCGAAGTTCGTAGTTGGTGAGCCTTTTTTAATTTTGGAAGGCCTACTATAGATATTGTTGTTTCATTTCAGATTTTGGGTCCGACTGGGGCCTTGTCCCAGTTTTTAGTTATGATGATTGGTTTTGATGTACTAGAGATTTCGCAGACAGATGTTAGATGATATGGAAGGTTTATTGATTTCTTTTGACTGTTTAGTCGTATGATATTATTGACCATGTTTCCGTATGAATCCATTTCCGTATTCTCTTTATGATTGTTTGAATGTGTGTATGATTGCTTGTTAACAAAAGGGCACTCGGGCCTTCACAATTCGGGATGCTCGTCATGGCCAGGGCCCCGGTTTGGGTCGTGACAACAATATAACTAAATTTCCTACTTAAAATCCACAAACACCATGAAAGATCACTTACCTTTGATACCACAACACATCCCTGAAATCAATCTAATACAGCTAACCAAGAGGAAACACAGTCAACCTCGTTGTGCTAGAGGAAAGAAATCAACAAGTCAGGCGATATCTACTCAAGCCACCAAATATTATCACGGGAAAATAAAAGTCTAACCAGATAACACTAGTCTATACAGCTATCCAACGAGAATCAAATTTATCATGTAACAACATCTAGTAATAACATCAAGTAATATCAATAACCTCACATAGTGGTAGCAATAGCAACAATAATATCAATATCAACATACTAGACAGGCGATACCAAAATTAATATCAATATCATATACTACTCAAGGGCCATAACAGGGCTAATGTGCCAAGATAAATGGGACTCGAACCCAAAACCACTCCCATAGGGGAAAACATTAATATATATCTACTCTATCTACTATTAAAAGAAATAAACCATGGAGTAGTAACATAATCATGAATTCAACAATAAGGCACATAATGACCAATGTAAATTCATCAAGGCTTCGAATCATTAATGGGTATGTAAACCCCAATACACATAATAAAAGATAAATATGAGAAATAAAAGCACACCAATTGTGGTAACATCCACAGTTACATGCCTGACAAAAATAGGGAAAATAATTCTGAACGGGTCTAAATCAGATCGACCAATTGAATCATCAACTGAGGTGCCAAGCGCACCATTTCTAACTGAAGATGTCACAACATCACGAGCTGATCTAAATAAGTTGAATGACTGGAATCTCATGGCAGGGACACTCCCTAAACTAGCAGTCGGTCTCTCTGCAGTCGTAGCAATTCCTGAAGCATCAATATAGAGAGAACAAAAACTAAACCAAAATAGCTAGCCAACTGACGCTGAGAGAAATTCTAAAAATTATGTCTAAACTTTCAAAATCACAGCCTGTCTTCGGAACTCTAGGCTGGCAGGGAATATAGGCTAACTCTAGCTGATCACCTATCTCATACCAGGGGTATTCTCTAAACCAGTGTCCCATTATAACATAACCAAACCAAAATCCTAGAACACTTCCTGATACTACCTCTCATAATCCAGAATAGTCACCATGGCCCGAAGATCCATACCACACTTCATAAATCTGATGGGGACTCTATCCAAATCCTTTTTAGTTACCACTGAAGATCTTCGATATCTATCTCTGACTCTCTAGTTCAATACTGTACTAAAATTTTAGAAATGCATACTGGAGCATTGCCTACATCTGTCGACAATATCGCGTTGTCCTTTAGAGATAGAATAGAGTCAAAGATTGTGTTCAAGGTTCATAGGAAAGCAGACACACGATAAGAAGTCAAGAAGTGAATTTTCTAAAATGCCACTGTAACCTTTCGAAGATAGGTAACGGACATCTTCAGACTAATCCGCAGGACTCTACTAACACTTAGCTCTTGTACTAATACACCAATGAAACCTAGACTCTGATACCAATTTATCACGACCCAATTTCCTCAGGTCATGATGGCGCCTACCATAACCCACCAGTAGACAATCCAACCCATAGTCCAGAACGACTAGTAATGGACTACTCAATAATATAAGAAAAAGAATGCGGAATAAATGAAATAAATATTAATACATAGAAGAATCCCAAAACATGGTGGTATGAGTGCAAGAGCTTCTAATATCAAAAGAGTAACAAAAGTGAAATATCAAGAGAAATAAACTGATACAACTTATCTCCGAATACAACTTAGAGACTAGTCTAATACATAAGAGAGAGATAAGTAATACTTCGAACGTCAAGAGCTCACTCTAAGTCTTTGAACTAGGCCTGCTCTGCACGATGTACACATCAATGATGATAACTCGTACTATGATTTGCAGGCTGCAGAAATGTAGTATGAGCACCAAACTATCATCTCATCTCAATAGTATCCTTTGAATTCAAATCGGGTATCAATATCATCTCAATAGTATCCTCCAAATTCAAATAGAGTATTAATATCATCATAATATCCTCCAGCCTTTTTGGGTATCAATATGTAATCACAATATCTCCCGCCCTTGCCAGTTATCAATATATTATCATAACTATAAACGCATAAATACAAGCATATAATAGGTGTACAGACGCAAGCCGATATACTCATAACAGTAAAGATATCTATCTTGTCAATACATCCCAACTACTCGTTATTAGTCAACCAACACTTATTATAATAGAACTAATAGTTCACTAGTCATCACATAACCTCTAGTTATTTAGCCTAAACATTATCCTTACTAACGGGATAGAAACTAACCACTATTTATTAAATAGCCAATATCTAACATCTAGTCAAGGTTCATCACTAGACCAAAGCCACCATTTATCCACCATTTATTATTATCAACTAATCATACTGTATTCGTTAATCAGTAATAGTCCATATTTATCATTTATCATCTAATCATTCTTTATTAATTAACATCCTTCATTAACTAACCATCGTTTACCAACTAATCCTCATTTATCAACTATTCAACATCATTATTAGCCACATATCAATCATCGCTAGTTACCATATCATAACTAAGCAAGGTTCATTAACTAGTACATTAGATTTCTAGCCATCAAGTACTATAGCCACCTAAAGGACATCTAGCTACCACTTAGCTTAACCTTTAATTAGGAAGAATAGTTATAAGATCGTATTTCAACTAGAATCACATCAATTATCGATATTATAATCATGAATGTACTAAATCTATGTATGCCATCACCAGTATTCAATTAGTGGAATAATAAGTATCATACCTCATCTTCCTCCATTCCATACCAGAGAGATGTGTATACAAATATATACATATTCATATTCATAAACTGTAATCACATTATTTATAATGACAAACACTTCTCAAAGATTCAATCAATGTCAAAATGCGACCCTTGGCCTATTAATTTATCCAGAATAATCTCAACTAATAATCACGACCTTAAGCCCATAATCATAATCATATTTATAAGACATAGCATATCTTTAATCATCTCACATATAGGAGGCATAATATCAATAAGCATATAGTCATTTCTAGGATATCTTATATCAATAGGTCATGCATCATAACTACGAGGAATATCACTTCTTTAGGCCAATTTATATATATCCAAGAGGAACATCGTCTCTATAGGTCCAACAATCATGACTAAAGGAAATATCAACTTCATAGGCCAATCATCAAGTCTAAGTGGAAATACCATCTCTATAGGCCACATAACGTATCTAGAAGGAATATCATCACTAAAGGCCAATACTACTTCCACAAGAAGTATCATAACCATAACTCAAAAGCCACAATTCGGGAACATCAATACAAGTCACCAAGTCAATAAGTAACCTTATACTAAGGTTTACTAGCCTCATTTATATCTAACATCTGCAACCAAGTCCACAAGGCTTAACGTAAGTTTAGGCCTAAATGGGCCGACAATCCCACTTCTAATTCTCAAATCCCATATTTAGGCAAACTAGGCTAATGTGTCTTGTCCAACTTCTAAACGTCAAATAAGCCACATTCAAGCCTAAGATAGAAACTTTGACTAGAAACAAGGGTACTTAAGTCAACTCTATCCAACTTACGATTTCAAGACTACCACACTAGCCCAATAAGGCTAAATATACAAATCATGCTTCAAAAGCTAAACCATATTCCAAACATAACATTATATCATATCCATGTTATAACTAATCTAAACTAAAGAGGAAAGGCAATAGGATACAAAATAATTATAAACATGCCATCTTACGGGTCCAAAGCCCTCATCTAATCCCCAAACATCAACAATCAAGGCCAAGCTATCCTATTCATAATCAAGCTTAATATCCATATTCACACGAAATATATATCACACATCATCTATGAATAAAAGTAGATAGAAGCCTACCTCAAGTCCCAACCATAAAACCTCACTTCATGCACCACATGCTCATCTTCTGTAATACCTCGGGAAATTTTTTGTTGAAATTTTGTGCGTAAACGTATTGGGTTCTATCTTTTAGAATGAATTATAAATTTTTTGTGTGGAATGTTTTAGATTATGACCCACAATTGCGTAGAGTATCGAATAAGATTTCCAACGATATATGGATCATCCAAAATGGACACCCGAGCGATGAGTTATGAATATTCCGATCGAACCATGAATAGTAGTGAACAGTAAAACGTGCAGAAAAAAGTACTGAGGCCTGGCGTATTTTTTCTCTAACTTTAAATGATCATAACTACTTGTACATAATGATCTGAGTGATTTACAACATATCAATGGAAAGCTCTGCGAGTCCTCTAATGAAATTGGTTTCATCCAATTTGGATATCGGAGTAAAACGTTATGGTTGATCTACTTCAGACTATCAAAACAGTCCACCAAAGGATAGATTCGAGAATTATTTAATTTTTAGGGGCATTTTGGTCATTCCCCCTCACCTAAAATCTGTCTAAACCCTATATTAAAGCCTATTAGAAACATTATATATTATATTTCATCAAATTCCCTCAAAAAGAAAATCCTAAGCTCCTACATCCAACTTCAAAAACCTCCAAAGTTCACCATTAATTCTTCAAATTTATTCAAGATTCCAAGTTCCTAGTTCCTAGTTCAAGAACTCCAAGAACCATCATTCAAAGGCACGATTAATATCTCAAAAATGAGTATCGATCTAAAGTTTATCATTCAAGGTATGTGGGGTTTTCAACAAGAACTCTCTTTCATTCTTGTGCCCAAAAGTAATTTTCTTTACAAAGACATGATTTTTATTTGACTTTTACGAATTTGAAGCATGAACCCATATCTTATGATGATTATTATGAAATCTTGATGTTTATGATTTTGAAAGATGAATTTACATGTGTGGAAATATAAAGCATGAATCTTGAACGGTATTTATCATGATTTTGATATTTGGATCGTGAATCTCCATTGAAAATTGTGTTTTTTTAGAAAGTGTGTGTTATAAGCACATTGATGTTGAATATTTGAGATATTTTAAATGATTTGACCTTTTGGTCTTAATGAATTTGTTTTGAACTCGAGTGTGAAAGACATCCACAACGTGGTTGATTTTGATAGATGGGAAGCATGATGTCTCCCGATGTATATTTATATATTACTGAAATTTTTTTGTTATGGATTGTCTTTGAAATAATCTAAGCTAAGTCCAACAGAAATATTTAGCACCGAGTGGGAGGTATAAAGAGACCTTACTTTCCTAGAACTACGTGCCCCCATAGGAGTGAGCCTGAGGCTGATTTATATAGTGATCACTAGTTTGTGTGTGATATCGATAGTCCTACTCCAATGGTAAGGATAGGACGGCTCTCCCCAACATGGGTTGTACGTTGGACTCCATGTAGCTCACATGGTTTATGTCGGTTATAGGATCTCCCAGCGTGTGTGTGTTTCCTTGTGTCTGTGGTGAATGGTGAAGTGATTTAAAAGTGGAATTGTGAAAGTTATTCTTTCGAAAGATTTAAATGATATTTACATTATGAGAATTGATATTCTTAATGAACTGAAAGTGATTGACAAATTATACGATGACTCACATGTGTTATTGTACTTATTTCATCCTCTCATGATTATGATGATTTTCTTTGGGCTATGTGAGTCTTTTATACATCCTGCATATTTCTTATAAATATTTATGATGATGATGTTTATACAACTGCATACACCCCCATATACTCAGTTCTTTCCATGGTACTGACCCACATCTTCGGATGTGGGCTGCATTTTCTTGGAATGTAGGTTTAGGTGCTCAGTTTCAGGTTCGACAGTGATTCTTTGGACACGCTGTTCTACATTCTCTGTTGTGGTAAGTCCTCATATTCCGAGGATGTGATATCTGATGCTGGTTTCACGGAATTATTTACATTTGATAACTGAGTATGAGTCAGTTGGGGCATGTCTCAATGGCTCGTTGGTTTTATTGATTTTCTTAGAGGCTTGTTAGACTAGTATAGATGTTGGGAGTTGACTAATAAGTTATATTTTGTTATCTTTCAGAAATTCTTTTATTTTTGGATGATGATTACTCTGTTGATATTTGAGGGTTATTTATGGAAATCCTGTTGATTTATGTTGAACTGAATGAAAATGGCTCAAAGGGTTAGCTTGGGGCTACTCATAGCCTCAAGCACCGTGTGACGCTCTGAGACCCATTTTTTTGGGGCGTTACAAACTTGGTATCAGAGCCTAAGGTTTTAAGGTGTCCTAGGGAGTCTGACAAGCCACGTTAAGTAGAGTCTTGATCATCGGTGAGCAGCACGCCACATCTATGAGCAAGAAGCTACAACATATTTTAGGAAAAAGTATGATTCTTTCTTTCAGAAGTCTATCGTGCTTCAATTATCACTCTCTGCTATTGATTCGTGCTCTCATCTTTCAGAAATATGCCTCCACGTCGAGTGAAAGAAATAATAATGGTCATCAACCTCAACCCGCTGACCCATTGAATGAAAATGTGTCTCATACTGAATTTCGGGCAACCTTTCAGGCGCTGGCCCAAGCTGTTACTGCAAATGTTCAGGCCAACCCAGCCCTGGCTCTACAGCAGCAGGGAGGTGATTCAGCTGCTGCCAGGATCCATAACTTTATGCGGATGAATCTGCCAGAATTCTATGGGTCCAAGTCTGATTAGGATCCACAGTTGTTTTTAGAGAAGGTGCGGAAGATTACTCAGTTGATGCATGTATCTGAGGAACATAGTGTGGAGTTGGATGCGTATAGGTTGAAAGACCTTGCTTATGACTGGGTTGCTGCTTAGAGGAAAAGTAGAGGTGAGGGAGTTGTCCCTACAACTTGGCAAGAGTTCCAGGATACATTCCTGGATAAGTTTTTCCCTTTGGAGATAAAGGAGGTAAAGGTGGAAGAGTTTATGAACCTGCGACAGGGCTCTATGACTATCAGGGAGTACTATCTAAAGTTCAATCAAATGGCCAAGTATGCTCCTGACTTAGTAGCTAATAATTGGGCTAGTATGAGTAAGTTTGTGAGTGGAGTGTCTAGTTATGTGGTTAAGGAGTGTAGGTCTGCTATGCTGAATAGTGATAAATCTTTCTAGGCTGATGACTCATGCCCAACAGATTGAGGCAGACAAGATTAAGGAGAGAGATAGAATAAGAAGAAATAAGAGAGCTAGGTTTGAGCAGCACGGACAGGGTCAGACTAGATCGTAGGGAGGGAGTCGCCCTCAATATCAAGATCGTTCGTCTATGCCAGCACCGTTATCTACTAGTGCTCCCGTGCCTAGAGGTAGGTAGGAGCAAGATAGGAGGTCTATGCATCTAGGTCCCAGTACAGTGCTGGCAGTAAGCCAAATCATCCCTTGTGTCCTAAGTGTGGTAGGGCTCATTCGGGTGAGTGTTGGGGTGAGAAGAGAGGTTGTTTCCGGTGTGGTGACATGGGTCACAGAGTTAGAGATTATCCACAGGATGGACAAGGGCATCGTGACTATCACCCTCAGACCCAGACTCAGACTCGCCTAGCCCCAGCTCAGGGAGCCTCTTCTAGCAATGCTGGTGGGCAGCACTAGAATAGATTCTGTGCTTTACCATCCCGCCAGGAATAGAAAGACTCTCCCGATGTTATTACTGTTCTGCTTCGTATATTTTAGTTTGATGTGTATACTTTGTTGGATCCTGGATCCAGTTTCTCATATGTTACACCTTTGATTGTTGTGAAATTTAAAATGAGTTCTGAAATTATTCCTGAGCCTATCCTAGTTTCTACCTCAGTGGGTGATTCGATTGTTGCCCAGAAAGTGTATAAAAAGTGTCCTGTTACCGTTCTTCATAGAGTCTTATTGGTTGATATGATTGAGTTAGACATAGTAGATTTTAATGTGATTTTGGGTATGGACTGGCTGTATTCTTCTTATGCCTCTATTGATTGTCGGACCCGAGTGGTCAAGTTTCAGTTTTTGGGTGCATCCGTATTTGAGTGGTCTGGGAATTCTGTGTCACCCAAGATTCATTTTATCTCTTACCTCAAAGCTAGGAAGCTTATTTCCAAGGGGTGTATTTACCATTTGGTTAGATCAAAGACACTAAGTTTGAGACTCCAAGTCTCTAGTCTATTAACGTCGTCAATGAGTTTTCTGATGTTTTTCTGGATAATCTCCTAGGGATACCTTCTGATAGAGAGATAGAGTTCGGGATTGATCTTCTTCCTGATACTCAGCCCATATCTATTTCTTCTTACCGTATGGCCCCTGCAGAACTTAAGGAGTTGAAAGAGCAACTCAAAGATCTACTAGATAAGGGTTTCATAAGGCCCAGTATTTCTCCTTGGGGTGATCCTGTGTTGTTTGTGAGAAAGAAAGATGACTCTTTGCGTATGTGCATTGATTACCGCCAACTGAATAAAGTCACCATAAAAAATAAGTACCCCCTTTCGAGAATAGATGATTTGTTTGACCAATTGCATGGTGCAAGTTATTTCTCAAAGATAGACCTTCGTTCCGACTATCATCAACTCAAGGTTAGGGAGTGTGACATGCTGAAAACCACTTTTCGAACTCGTTATGGCCATTTTGAGTTTCTTGTTATGTCTTTCGGGTTAACTAATGCCCCAGCAGCTTTCATGGATCTCATAAATCGAGTGTTCAGACCATATCTAGATATGTTTGTCATAGTGTTCATCGATGATATACTGGTGTACTCCCGTAGTGAGGATGAACATTCTGATCATCTCCAAACTATTTTGCAAACCCTTAGAGATGACAAGTTATTTTCCAAGTTCAGTAAGTATGACTTTTGGCTAAGGTCAGTTGCTTTTCTGGGTCATATCATTTCTTTCGAGGGTATTATAGTTGATCCCCAAAAGACCAAAGCTGTTAGAAATTGGCCTAGACCTATTTCTCCGACTGATATCCGAAGTTTCTTGGGTTTAGCTGTCTATTACCGCTGTTTTGTTGAGGGTTTCTCCTCTATAACATCTCCTATGACTCGGTTGACCCAAAATAAAGTGAAGTTCTTGTGGTCCGAATTTTGTGAGAAGAGTTTTCAGGAGTTGAAGACTCGACTTACTTCAGCCTCTATTTTGACTTTACCTGATGGTGTTGATGGTTTTGTGGTGTACTGTGATGATTCGAGAGTTAGGTTGGGTTACGTATTAATGCAGAAGGGTAAGGTGATAGCTTATGCTTCTAGACAGTTGAAACCCCATGAGAAAAATTACCCCACCCATGACCTTGAGTTGGTTGCTATTGTGTTTGCTTTGAAAATCTGGAGACACTATTTGTATGGTGTCCATGTTGATGTTTTCACTGCTCATAAGAGTCTGCAGTATGTGTTTACCCAGAGATAATTGAATCTTAAGCAGAGACGATGGTTAGAATTATTAAAGGACTATGATAGAAGTGTGTTGTACCATCCGGGCAAGGCCAATGTTGTGGCGGATGCCCTAAGTAGAGTGTCCATGGGTAGTGTTTCGCATGTGGTAGAAGGTAAGAAAGAGTTGGCTCGTGATGTACATCGTTTGGCTAGATTGAGGGTTAGGTTGTTTGACTCTGCTGAAGGTAGTATAGGGGTTCAGAATAGTTCCGAATCCTCCTTGGTTTTGGAAGTGAAGGAAAAGCAATACTTAGATGCTAGTTTGGTCATACTGAAGGAGTCAGTCAAGGACCAAAAAGTAGAGGTTTTCTCCCAAGGGGGAGATGGTGTGTTGAGATTGCAAGGTAAATTATGTGTCCCAAATGTTGATGATCTGAGACAGAGGATTATGGCTGAAGCGCATGGGGCACGATATTTTATTCATCCTGGTGCCACCAAGATGTACCGAGACTTATGGTAAATCTATTGGTGGAGTGGCATGAAGAAAAATATAGCAGCGTTTGTAGCTAAGTGTGCAATATGCCAATAGGTTAAGGTTGAACACCAAAGACCTGGTGGTATGATGCAAGAGTTTAGTATTCCCACCTGGAAGTGGGAAGATATAAATATGGACTTTGTGATTGGTTTACCTCCTTTCGGACGCCATCATGATTCCATTTGGGTTGTGGTTGATAGGTTAACTAAGTCTGCTCATTTCTTGCCTGTTCATACTTCATATACTGCTGAGGATTACGCTAGATTGTATATCCGAGAGCTAATCAGACTGCATGGAGTTCCCTTGTCTATCATTTCGGATAGGGGTACTCAGTTCACTTCGCAATTTTGGAAAGCTTTTCAGAAGGGTCTTGGTACCCAAGTGCTTTTGAGTTCTACTTTTCATCCGCAGACCGATGGTCAGGCTGAGCGAACCATCCAGACCTTAGAGGATATATTGAGAGCTTGTGCACTTGACTTTAAGGGAAGTTGGGATGATCACTTACCGTTGATAGAGTTTGCTTACAATAACAGTTTCCACTCTAGTATTGGCATGGCTCCGTTTGAAGCCTTATATGAGAGGAAGTGTAGATCACCCATAGGTTGGTTCGAGGTGGATGAAGCGGCTGTGAGTGGTCCTGATTCGGTATTTGAGGCTATGGAAAAAGTTAAGTTGATTAGGGAAAGGTTAAAAACTGTGCAGAGTCATTGAAGTCATATGCGGATGTTAGAAAGAGAGACCTTGAGTTTGAAGTTGGTGACCTAGTGTATCTGAAAATTTCCCCATGAAGGGGGTGAAGAGATTCAGAAAGAAGGGGAAGCTTAGTCCCCATTATGTTGGTCCTTACAAAATTCTTAGCCATGTTGGTAAGGTAGCTTATGAGGTCGAGTTGCCTTCCGAGTTATCCTCTGTTCATCCAATATTCCATGTCTCCATGCTTAGAAAGCATATTAGCGATGTTGTGGTAGTGGATTCTTCTGTGAGTGCTGACATTCAAGAAAATCTTTCTTTTGATGAGATTCTTGTTGAGTAAGGAACAAAGAAGTTCCCTTGGTCAAAGTGTTGTGGCGAAACCAATCTGTTGAGGGTGCAACTTGGGAAGCTGAGGCGGATATGCGATCCAAGTACCCACACCTATTTTCCTCGAACTCTGATCAAGACAAAGGTACCGTTCTTTCCTAAATCATGCACTTTTGATAAAAGTTACAGCAGTTCAGCTGTCATTTATTATGTGTTCAGCTGTAGTTTCTTGAATTTATGCATTCTATGTCGCATTCGGAGTGAGAAATGATGTGGTGATGAGTCTAACAAATGCTTTCAGCTATATGATCTATTCCCTATCTAATCTTGGCATGTCTATCATCATTCGAGGACGAATTTTTCCAAGGGGGGATGATGTAATACCCCGGAAAATGTTTCGTTGAAATTTTGTGCGTAAACGTGTTGGGTTCTATCTTTTAGAATGAATTATAAATTTTCTGTGCGTAATGTCTTAGATTATGACCCACCATTGTGTAGAGTATCGAATAATCTTTCTAACGATATATGGATCATCCAAAACGGACACTCGAGCGATGAGTTATGAATATTCTGATCGAACCGTGAATAGTAGTGAACAGTAAAACGTGCAGAAAAAAGTACTGAGGCCTGGCATATTTTTGTTCCAACTTTAAACGATCATAACTCCTTGTACATAATGATCTGGCTACTATATATCAAAGGAAAGCTCTGCGAGTCCTCTTTCTAATGAAATTGGTTTCATCCAATTTGGATATCGGAGTAAAACGTTATGGTTGATCTACTTCAGACAATCAAAACAGCCTACCAAAGGACAGATTCGAGAATTATTTGATTTTTAGGGGCGTTTTGGTTATTCCCCCTCACCCAAAATCCGTCCAAACCCTATATTAAAGCCTACTATAAGCATTATATGTTATATTTCATCAAATTCCCTCAAAAAGAAAACCCTAAGCTCCTACATCCAACTTCAAGAACCTCCAAACTTCACCATTAATTTTGCAAATTTATTCAAGATTCCAAGTTCCTAGTTCAAGAACTCCAAGAACCATCATTCAAAGGCACGATTAACATCTCAAAAATGAGTATCGGTCTAAAGTTCATCATTCAAGGTATGTGGGGTTTTTCAACAAGAACTCTCTTTCGCTCTTGTGCCCAAAAGTAATTTTCTTTACAAAGGCATGATTTTATTTAACTTTTACGAATTTGAAGCATGAACCCATATCTTATGATGATTATTATGAAATCTTGATGTTTATGATTTTGAAAGATGAATTTAAATATGTGGAGATATAAAGCATGAATCTTGAACGATATTTATCATGATTTTGATATTTGGGTCGTGAATTCCCATTGGAAATTGTGTTTTTTTTAAGAAAGTATGTGTTATAAGCACGTTGATGTTGAATATTTGAGATATTTTAAATGATTTGACCTTTTGGTCTTAATGGAGTTGTTTTGAACCCGAGTGTGAAAGACATCCACAACGTGGTTGATTTTGATAGATGGGAAGCATGATGGCTCCCGATGATATAAATATATTACTGAAATTATTTTGTTATGGATTGTCTTTGAAATGATCTGAGCTAAGTTCGGGAGAAATCTTTAGCACCGAGTGGGAGGTATAAAGCGACCTTACTTCCCTAGAACTACGTGCCCCCGTATGAGTGAGCCTGAGGCTGATTTATATAGTGATCACTAGTTTGTGTGTGATATCGATAGTCCTACTCCAATGGTAAGGATAGGACGGCTCTCCCCAACATGGGTTATACGTTGGACTCCATGTAGCTCACATGGTTTATGTCGGTTATAGGATCTCCCAGCGTGTGTGTGTTTTCTTGTGTCTATGGTGAATGGTGAAGTGATTTGAAAGTTGAATTATGAAAGTTATTCTTTCAAAAGATTTAAATGATATTTACATTATGAGAATTGATATTCTTAATGAACTGAAAGTGATTGACAAATTATATGATGACTCGCATGTGTTATTGTACTTATTTCATCCTCTCATGATTATGATGATTTTCTTCGGGCTATGTGAGCCTTTCATACATCCTACATATTTCTTATAAATATTTATGATGATGATGTTTATACAACTGCATACACCCCCATATACTCGGTTTCTTTCCATGGTTCTGACCCACATCTTCAGATGTGGGCTGTATTTTCTCGGAATATAGGTTTAGGTGCTCAGTTCCAGGTTCGACAGTGATTCTTCGGACACGTTGTTCTACATCCTCTATTGTGGTGAGTCCTCATGTTCCGAGGACGTGATATCTGATGTTGGTTTCACAGAATTGTTTACATTTGATAACTGAGTATGAGTCAGTTGGGGCATGTCTCAATGGCTCGCTGGTTTTATTGATTTTCTTAGAGGCTTGTTAGACTAGTATAGATGTTGGGAGTTAACTAATAAGTCGTATTTTGTTATCTTTCTGAAATTCTTTTATTCTTGGATGATGATTACTCTGTTGATATTTGAGGGCTATTTATGAAAACCCCATTGATTTGTGTTGAACTGAATGAAAATGGATCAAAGGGTTAGCTTGGGGCTACTCGTAGCCTCAAGCACCGTGTGACGCTCTGGGACCCGTTTTTCCTAGGCGTTACATCTTCACTTGACATTCCTCAAAATGTCATCACACTATCAAAATCATAATCTACTCATCAATACTAGTCTAAAGATACCCACATTGCACTATTGTGCTTCGGGTCCAAAAATGACACCAATACCCCATGTGAGTCCCACATGCAAAAAATGAGTTTCCGAGACTAACCCAATGTTTACACAAGAACAAGGAATCATACCCTCAAGAAATGGGTTAAAAATAAGCAAACTTTGGGCTAAAATCAAGCCCTAAGCTAAATTTGAGTTTTGGGTCTGAACTATGAAATTCAAGCATGAATTCAAGAAATTCTTACCTTAATGTTGAATATAATCGCTGTACAAGATGATAATTAGGCTCCCATGTCACCCCCATGATCAATTTTGAGTTATTACACTTATTTTGGGGTTCCTAGGTCTAAATAGTGAAGGAAAAATATTCCAAACGCATCTTGGGACCTTTATATAGACCCTACAGGTTATAAGTAGTTGCTATCACGGTCACACAGGCCATGATTGTTCTCCCTTTATCGCACACTCTTGCCCGCGATCGCGGTTGCACCAGATGATAGTAAACTAAAAAAATAAGATTTTGACCCTCCGAACTCATCCAAAATCCAAATAACATGATCCAATAGTAAATTTGATAAGCCACATTTCAAATCCATTGGAATCATAAAAACTTTCATAGTAGATCAGTAGCAGCTAAAAAGTGGGGTCCACGCCTATATTTTCATCGTTTTTCATAAATCCACTCAATAACTCAAAATAAGTTTGGGAGCCTTGGGACCTGAACCAGGGGACTTCCTAGACTAAATTCAAAGTTATGAATGCAATTGTGATGTCAGATTTTCCATTCAAGGTTATTTCGACCAAATGTGGTCCCACACCCATTCCTTCTATTTTTTAACTTTTCGACCAATAGTTCAAAATGAGCTCGGGTGCATTGGGATCTAAACCAAAGGTCTACCTAGACTAAAATTGATATTTTGGATCTGCTGGCACAATCAAAATTTGCATTCGAGATTATTTCACTGAAGTTTTTGCCTGTAGCCATTTGGAACCAGCGAAGACTTTAAAACAGGGAATTGGCTCTAAAAATCAAACGAACTGTCTGATAATCAAACTGTCGGTCTCAGCAAGTCATAAATGACTTAGGACAACTATGTAGAAGCTCAAATAGTAAAGATAAGCATAAATATGGAAAATAACTTGAAGAGTCATTACCATAAAAAAGAATAAATTTTTGAAATAGTAAGAGTTTATTTAGGACTCTCTAACCATACTTTTCTATTTTTAAGCTAATGACTTGTTCCCTTTTTAAAAGGATAACACATTTTCAAATTCAAATATTTAGTATTCTTTAATTCAAAAATTTTATTACAATAATATTAACCTTTGTCCTAAAATTGTCATGTGTCTTCTCAATAGCTTGCCACTTGGCTTCTTGTCTTGATTTTATATATATATATATATATGAAATTAGTGTTTTCAAGTGTAAGGAGGTTTTTTCCGATAATCAAGAGGTTGTTATGAATAAGTCTTTGCAGGATGGTGGAATGCAAAAATTAAAGAAAAAGCTCTTTAAGATGTGGCTAGTGATAGCATGTCCTGATGTTTTTTATTGAATTCATCACATCTCAAATGATAAAATACGTATCATCTGTGTAACTTTTTTTATGTTTATTTTATAATTTTTTGACTTAGGAACCTTTAACTATGTGATGACATTAAAATTCATGTTTATGTTGGTTAGATGATTTGCCAATTTTCAGTTTTAATATGGCAACAAATGTAAATTTCAGCAAGGGTATAAACCATGAAATTCCTTTTTTTGTCCAATTGTAATTGTTTCCTATATGTTGTTTGGGTAAGGGTATAAACTATATGATTACTCTTTTCTCTTTTAGCTCGCATTTATAAAATGTCAAAAGTTAGTACATAACTAGTTGCATATTAACATGGTTGATATCTTGGATTAAGAGTCACATGTAGCTACATCAAGTTCTCTTGAAAAATTCTCAAATGGATCATGTGATGGTCAAGCAAAAGGTGTTAAGGAAAAGTCATTTGTTATCTGGGTGCACAAAAATTTTCAGGGTATATTAACAAATAAAACAAGATGTTTGAGGTGTTACAGTCATAACAAGGGATGAGATATTTTTTGATTTGAGCCTTGATATTGAACAGAACAGTTTAATAAAAAGCTGGCTAAAAAAAATTCAGTTCTACAAGCGTTGTAACTTGTAGCAAAAAACAACAAAAAAATTGGGCCAAAAGCAATGAAAAAATTGAACAAAATAGTTAAAAAAAAATAGACAAAATAGAAGAAAAACAACCAAAAAGGGATAAAACACCAACAAACTATAAAAAATTGAGTAAAATAGAAAAAATCAACAAAAAACTGAACAAAATAACAATAAAATTATAAAAACATGGATAAATCAGCAATAAAACAACAAAATTCTAAACAAAACAACAACAAAAAAATATAAAAATAGATAGAACCACAACCAAGCAACATAAAAATAGACAAATCAACAGTAAAACAACAAGAAAACAATAAAAAAAACCAAAAAAATAAAAAGTCATTCATTCAACTCACTAAAATATAGTATCATCAACACCATTCAATAATATTATCATAATCTATAACTAAAATAAACACAATCAAAAGGTGTCGATACTATCATTCATCAAAGCATATGAAAATTTCACCTAATCAAAATAGACAACTTAAATAAACATAATAAAAAACGTGTCCATAATGACATTCATCAAGGCTTATAAAGTTTGACCTAACTTAATCAGTAGGTGCTTAACCAACCCCCAAAAAGTTACTTCTGACCATATTATTTGTCAATCAAATGTGATTAACCACCGCAAAATTTAGTCAAAAATAAATATAAAAATTAAATTACATCACAAAAAAATTCCATTAGGGGCAATTTTGGTCCTTCTCTTTTTTGTTTTCATTTGCAATTGTCCAAAAAAAAACTGCTTATTTCCCCTTTCAGGTTGTCTTGTGTCACGACCCGATGCTACCCCCTAGTCGCAACAACGGTGCTTATGTTCCCCAAAACCACAAGTTAACCCATAAGTTGATGAAACAGGCCCCAATTAACTCCAACTGTTTAGCTAAAATGAAAAGATGAACTACAGAAATAACTGAAATAAATAACCCATATCCTCGATAGATGAGGACTCACCATGACTATTGCTGCTTATAGGCTGAAACGTCTAGGCGCGGTCTAGAAATAGAGCATCCAAACCTATGATATAAGACATCATAGCACAAAGAAAACATATGTGATCGGTACTTTGAATGTACTAGTATACAAGATAAGGTTAGGCTGATGTACATGGGTTTATATGTATGAAATAAAGACTAACTGAATAGCATGAGATAATTGAATGTAAATACGTGAAAACTGTGAAATATGAGAATGCATGACCAAGCATATAACATGATTTTGAAATAATCTTTAAATTGAAATACTAAAAACTAGTAACAGAATAACTAATAAATTGTATGCTATAGTCACACAAACCTGAACTGATATCTGTACTGAATACTGAACTAAGACTGTGGGAGGTATCATCAAACTGATATGCCCCAATCTGAGCTAAGTGGGGTCTAACCTATAACCCTAGTTGGAAGGGTGTCAATACCGTGCCACGGGTACTAGCAATGGTTGTGTGGATCCACTGAGTAACCCTCATCTGGCAGGTGCTATAATGAGATACGTGTTACCCTCAACTGGCAGGTAAACACTTCATCAACCCTCAACTGGCAAGTTGATGTCTCTAACCTACGTTGGCTAAGTAGTTCTAGAACTAAGGGAATGCTACTAAAGGTCACACTCTACTAGCAGGTGAGCCCCCATCCCTGGGTTCACTTGGTGCTAAATCCTACTCCAAACTAAATTGACGCTAATTAATGGACTGAGTTAAGTTTAACTGAGCAAAACAACTGATCATGATAACTAATTGGATGATAACGGTCATGATTTATCTGAAACCATTCTGAAACTATGAAAACAGCTAAGTATCGAGTATTCATAACCCGCAGTACTGAATGTAAATAACAACAAAGACATGTAAAATCTTTAAAAAAACATAATGGGGAATCATTCTACAAAATCATTCTCTTTGGTATTCCATCAAATACATGGGGATTAAGGCTTTAACATGGGGACGCTATTAAACATGATGTGATAGCATGATTACATGATGAAAAACCATAATTTGAGGATTTATCCTGAATTACATGAACATGACATGGGAACTTCAACATCCAAAACATACTATAATCCATTCCACTTAAAAACAATTGTAATCTTAACTTGAAATCAAAATAACAAGTACTTTATGGAGATAATTCATTTAAAACATAAAAAACTCATAATTTAACATTTAAAGGGGATTCTTGGACTCCATGGTGAAAGAAAATCATAGATGAACATCACACAAACCTTAACGACTAATTTATGGAAGGATTCTTGGATTGGAAACTTAAATTCCTTGATTTCTTGTGAAAAGGGCTTGAATCTTGTTCTTGGGAATGAAGAAAGATTTTTGAATTACCTACTAACTTCTTAGGGTTAAGAGAGAGGTGTAAATGTGTTTAATACTTCATCAAAATATTTTGAAGTGATCATGGATGGTTTAGGGATGTGAAATGACTCCAACACCCTTAATTTAAGTCAAAACGGAGTGTTTTTGGCACTGGGCAATGACCTTGGCGATGCCCAGTCAATCGCCCAAGCCAAGGTGGGCGATGCCTTGCCAATCGCCTAGCCCTTGGTTGGGCGATGCTTATCTAATCTCACACCCATTCCAGTAGCCTCAGGCAATTTTTAGGCGATGCATACCCCTTTGTATGGCCATAACTTTTCGCTCGAGTATCAAATTAAGGCAAAATTGGTATCATTGGAAAGCTAATTAGATTATCTATAATTTGGTGGGTCTTAAGCTGACAAAATCCATATATACATAAAGTTATACTCATTCAAAGCTAACCCTTGTGGAATCAAACACAAAAATTTGGCCGAATCAAAGGCTCTTAGCTCACTTTGCTCTTAGTGACTCTTATAAATATCTTTCCCACCTCATAATCTCTCTTCATGTAGGGTTAATGATCATGAAACATGGATTCAAGTATGAATCATGCGACTAGATTTTACTTACGTAGAAATGAAGGTTCGATTTCTAGCTTAGAAATGTATGGGGTGTTACAACATCTCCTCCTTGGAAGCATTCATCCTCGAATGAGACTAGTTAGATTGAGAGTACCGAATTAAGGAAACTAAGACCACATACTGAACATGTATAACTAAAACATGGTTACATGATTGAGTCTAAAATATGATACATGACTGAACTAATTTCGTGAATACATGCAATGACATGAGAATAGTTATAAGGCTAAGATAGAAATGAGAGAGTCAACTTATGAGTAACCATTACCTTTAGCTGGATCTGGTTTTGTAAAGAAAAGATGAGAGGTTTAGGACATGAAAACTCGGGGCATTACTTGGGATACTTTATCCCCCAAATGATACTATCTTGGTTGAAATACTAAGGAAAGACTGTGATGATGCACGGGACACTTACAAACTGAATCATGACTGAATATCTGAATCTAAAACATGATGCACGATGCATGAACTGAGCTGAATTCATAATTTGTAGGGATGCAAATAATTTACCTCATATAATGGCCATATTTATGAAACTTCAGATCGTAAGATTAGATTGAAAGATGGAAAAACTATAGTAACTTGCCTGCCTGACTACTAAACTAAATTGTTGGCTATACGGATTGAATCATACTGAAAGCTTATACTCAACTATACATTCCACTTCAAAACTGCACTTCAGTTGAAGCTACTTAAAATATTCACTTGGGCACTGATAACTCTACCTACTGAAGTCTGAGCTGAACTGAATTCTCCCACTAGGTTCAAGCCTACTCGAATCTATAAAGGGCACACATAACATTGTAATACTATTCTGAATCATGAATTTAATACAGCCTGCATTTTTTACAACTTCCCATCTCATGAATAACTCTTATTACCACTTCAACAACTACATTCAACCCTTACTAGACATTTACTGACGCGCAATGCATCATCTACATATATATATATATATAAACATGACATTCTAGCCTATCATCATAGCCGCATATACACTTCTAAATAAATATCCAAAAAAGCATCTTTCTCATATCCTTCAAACCTCTATCATCAACAACTTCCAGGCACTATCCCAAGAAAACACACGCAAAAATTTCAACTAACCATGATATATATCAAAAACTTGGCCTCAATCTTCTTCACATTTACAGCCTTAGTTAAAACAAGCATACAAAAATCTTTCGTCAGCAAAAAATATTTATTCTCTCCCATCTAAACAACCGCTCATCATCACTATCTAAATATTAAGGAAAAGTCATTAAAAGGTTAGAACATAAGGACCTGAAACATGAAGGAATACTATGCATAACTTTGACACTTAACTAAGGTCTGAAGAATAGCGTATCCAGAGCATGAATTCATCAAAGGATCTAAACTGAGAATATACATGACATAATCAGAATTTCGTTGATCATTAATAGGGTAGTATGAGTACTAGAACTGAACATACCATAATGCATGGGTACCTGAGTCAAGAGTTGCATGACCTGAGCTTGGAGTTTATGAATTCATGGAACATGATTCGTACTGCTGAGCAAACTGGAACTTCTTATACTAGGAACTAAAAACGTACACGATTCTATAGAAAGTGCATGAAAATAAGTTATGATCATGGGGCTGACATGAAGGCATGAGTATATATCGTGAGGACTGAAGTACAAAAATTTGCACTGAGATAAGAATGGGTTGGGCGTCTTTCTCTCCTTCTGATATTCTACAACATACTGGCATCACTACTGGAATTTGAGCCTAACTTGGTTACTTATTCTATCATCTCCTCCTTAGCTATAAGTCATCACTATAAGTCTGTGGGGCCTTTTTAATAAACTCTAAACTGAACTACAACCACTTTACTCTAAAGTTCAGAATATGACAATACTCACTAGTAATAAATTCACCCTGAAATACTACACTTGAAAGTGCAAAACTCACTGCTAATACTTCATTCTGAGATACAACTCTTAACTTTATATAGCCCAAATGGTAATCAAACAATAGCTTTAAACATTGTCTAACTTAGAATCTTCATGAGTATCACCGTACACTAAGTTCACACTATCAAGAATTTTAACCCTACTTTCTATTAGCTCAATCTTTAAAGATTCAAACATAGATTCTAACACTTAATATGGATATCTCTAAACCATTAATCAACCACACTAACTTCCTTCATCGCCTACTAATATCACATCTCTAAATCACATCCGCATTATCATACTTTATTTCAAATCAATAAACATAAATTCTTGCATACACTATTTCAAGCCTTCTGGTTCACCTATCATACAACTAACCCCATGGATACAAAATCTACTAAATTCAGATAACACTATCCTCACTTTGCTACTGATAAATTTTTGGGTTCATGCTTCTAACTCTATATCATATGTTGTCATAGGATTCTAAGAAGGGATCTAAAAGCACATCCCTTAGATATCATCTTTCTTGCTCTAAAATATGAAATGATCTGACCCCTAAGCACTGAGATACTACCCCTCCAATCAATAACTAGTTCATTAGGAAACTAAAAATGAATGACTCTATTTCTACAGTTACCTAAGGCATAACATGAGTGGAGCCAATCCATGCCGAGAATGACAACAGAATCAGTCATCTATAACTCCACAAGATCTACTGAAGTGAGTTTCTGGGATACTTTAATTGGGCAGTTTCTGTATACCTGTCTGGCTATGATAGACTTACCCACTAGGGTAGACACTGAGAAAGGCTCTACTAGTGTTTCTGGACTGACACTAAAATTGACATCTATATAAAGAGTTACAGAAGAAAGTGACGCTCCAAAATCTAATTAAACATAAACATGAAGATGAAAAAACTAACTTCCTGGTGCTGCTGAAGAGTTATAATGACCCTACTGGCGACCATTTATACCCTTCCACATAATTATAGGGCACTTCCACATCCTCTAGCCTGGCTTTCCATATCCAAAACACACACCACTACCAACCTTACACACACCTTAATGATTCCTACCACACATCTCTTAGAGCGGATTAGTACAACCACTGTTTATGATACTCTAGGGCCTAGAGCCTAGCACTCTATCTTGACTATCATTCCTGAACTTTGGCACTGGTGCACTACCAAAAAAAGGAGCTAGGGCTGAGAATTTTTTGTGGAACTGGGAATGGTTACCACTCTCTAACCTTGGCTTAAAACTACCTATTTTGGCTCTCTTATTCTCTCCCTCTTTCTTCATACGCTCCTTCCTCACTCTGTTGAGTATGAACCATAAGCCTAGATAGGATAATAGCCTGTTAATTATTTTGAGCAACTACTGAATAATCTAAGCTAGTGAAAGAAACTCTGAATTTGGCGTGCGTGACGTGCTCATTCAGGGGATCTTCCTAAATAAGCAGAGGTGCGGGCCGACTCTCGTTCCTTCTTTCATTATTCTTTTTGGGAGGAATATTTTGTACCCGAAAGGAAGAACGAATTGGAAAGAGAGTTTAAATTAAGATCATGCTCATTCGCACGACATGAATACTGAAAGAAGGAAAACTTTTCCTAAAACGTCTTGTAGCCTCATGTCCATAAGTATGACGTGCTTCACACTCATGCATAAGACTTTACTCAATGTGATTTTCAGAATCCCTAGGACACTTTAAAACCTTAGGCTTTGATATCAAGTTTTGTCACAACACGAGGCTACCCCCTAGTCGCGACAACAGTGCTTACAGTCCCAAAAGACCACAAGCTAACCCATGAACTGGTACCTGCTGTGAGCACTAAATAATAACAAAATATACATGTGTGGAATAACTGAATATAACATAAGGTTTTAAATACTAAGAACATTACTGAATCATAAGTCTGAAAACAACTGTCTTAAAACTAATAAAAGCTAATGATCTAACTGACTGTCTAAAATGTCTAAAATCCTCTAAAACTGACTGAAAAAAAGTTGATGGAACAGGCCCCAACTAACTTGAACTGTCTAGCTGAAATAAAAAGATGAACTATTGAGACACCTGAAATAAATAACCCAAGTCCTCGATATATGAGGACTTACCACGACTATTATTACTGATAGGATAAAATGTCTAGGTGTGGTCAGGAAATAGAGCATCCAAACTAATGATATAAGATATTATAGCGCAAAGAAAATGTATGTGATTGGTACGTTGAATGTACTAGTATGCAAGATGAGGTTAGGCTGATGTACATGGGTTTAAATACATGAAATATAGACTAACTGAATAGCATAAGATAACTGAATGTAAATGCGTGAAAGTTGTGAAATCTAAGAATACATGACCAAGCATATAACATGATTCTGAAATAATTTGTAAACTGAAATACTGAAAACTAGTAACTGAATAACTAATAAATTGTATGGTCACGCAAACCTGAACTGATATCTGTACTAAATAATGAACTAAGAATGTAGGAGGTATTATCAAACCGACATGCCCAAATCTGAGCTAAGTGGGGTCCAACCTGCAACCCTAGTTGAAAGGGTGTCAATACCTTGCCACGGGTACTAACAATGGCTGTGTGGATCCACTGAGTCACCCTCCTATGAAAGGTGTTATAATGAGATACATGTTACCCTCAACTGGTAGGTAAACACTTCATCAACCCTCAACTGGCAGGTTGATGTCTCTAATCTACGCTGGCTACATAGTTCTGGAACCAAGGGGCTGCTACTAAAGGTCACACCCTCTACTGGCAGGTGAGCCCTCATCCCTGGGTTTGCTCGATGCTAAATCCTACTCCCAACTAAACTGACACTAATTACTGGACTGAGCTAAGTTTAATTGAGCAAAACAACTGATCATAATAATTACCTGGATGACAATACTTACGGTTTATCTGAAACCATTCTGAAAATACTGAAACTATGGAAACAGCTAGCTATTGGGTATTCATAACCCCCAGCACTGAATGTAAATAACAATAAAGGCATGTAAAAGCTTCAAAAAAACATAATGGGGAATCATTCTACAAAATCATTCTCTTTGGCATTCCATCAAACACATGGGGATTAAGGCTTTAACATGGGGATGCTTTTAAACATGATGTGATAGCATGATTATATGATGAAAAACCATAATTTGAGGATTACTCCTAAATTACATGAACATGACATGGGAACTTCAACATCCAAAACATATTATAATCCATTCCACCTAAAAACAATTGTAATCTTAACTTGAAATCAAAATAACAAGTACTTCATGGAGATAATTCATTTAAAACATCGAAAACTCATAATTTAACATTTAAAAGGGATTCTTAGACTCCATGGTGAAATAAAACCATAGATAAACATCACACAAACCTTAACGACTAATTTCTGGAAGGATTCTTGGATTGAAAACTTGAATTCCTTGATTTCTTGTGAAAAGGGCTTGAATCTTGTTCTTGGGAATGAAGGAGGGTTTTTGAATTACTTACTAACTTCTTAGGGTTAAGAAAGAGGTGTAAATGTGTTTAATACTTCATCAAAATATTTTAAAGTGACTAAGGACGATTTAGGGGTGTGAAATGACTTCAACACCCTTGATTTAAGTCAAAATGGAGTGTTTTTGGTACTGGGCAATGACCTAGGCGACGCCCAGTCAATCGCCCAACCCAAGGTGGGCGATGCCTTGCCAATCACCTCGCCCTTGATTGGGCGACGCCTATCCAATCACACACCCATTCCAGTAGCCTCAGGCGATTGTTAGGCAACATACACCCCTTTGTATATCCATAAATTTTTGCTCGGGTATCAAATTAAGGCGAAATTGATATCGTTGGAAATCTAATTTGATTATATACAACTTGGTGAATCTTAGTTTGACAAATTCCATATATACATAAAGTTATACTCATTTAAAACTGACCCTTGTGGAATCAAACTCCAAAATTTGGCCGAATCAAAGGCTTTTAGCTCACTTTGCTCTAAGTAACTCTTATGAACATCTTTCCCACCTTATAATATCTATTCACATAGGGTTAATGATCATAAAACATGGATTCAAGTATGAATCATGGAACTAGAGTTTACTTACGTAGGAATGAAGGTTCCATTTTTAGCTTAGAAACGTATGGGGTGTTACATCTTGACTGGAGAATAAGACAAATTAGTTGACACTGAAACAGCAATGTGATATCCAGTGCAACTAATTTTCTCGTACCAGTTGGAACACCTATTGTCATTAACTTCTTAATTTAAGATTCAGATTTAGGATATATCATAGGTCTTAGAGGAGAATATTCTTGATTTTCAACACTAGGACCATATGGTTCAAAGTCTTTTGTTGTAGCTTGTACTTGTTCAAATTCATCTTCATCCCTTACTATTTTTGGTTGTGAACTGCTTTTAGTCATTGACCTTTTTTTATGCACTTCTAGCTGAACTTTTCTATAAAAATATTGTCAATAATTATGTTGTTAATGAAATGATTAATTAAAAATGTGTTGTAAATAAGTACTTTGCATATTATCTTATAACAATTTCTTGCATTGTGATTTGGTTCACCACAATTACTACACGTCATTTAAGTATTCTTTCTGAACTGTGATCATTTACCCTTTTTTTTGCCTCATTTGACTATCTTTTTCTCTTCATTTTAGGTCTGTCAACTTGTTTCACAACATCAGGAGGTAACGTTGCATGAGAAGACTCAACCTTCCAAAAACTCTCACCCCTTACAAGTTACATCTTGTGTTTGTAGGTTAACATGTAAACCTCCTTGGTATACCGCCAATGAATTTCAGTTTCTTAAATCACCTTTTTTTGCATCAATGTTTTGGTGACATGAGGTCAAGGAATACCTCATAATCCCAAAGTTTATAAGTGCATTTTTTGTGCTCTAAATTAACAGTGTATTTATCTTCTCCATCAAAAACCTCATACCTCCAATCTCCATTGAATGTCACCTTACATTTATGTGTTATAGACCTTCAGTCATTGAACAAACTCATGCATTCTGGACTAATATCATCAACCTCCCAAGTCTTTATCTTATTTTTATTTTAATTTTTTACTAACAGATTCATCACTTTCATTCTTATCTCTTCTAGCATTTTGATTTTTGGCTTACCTCTAGGCACCAAGATCCATGAAGTGAATGACACTGAGTATTAAAATAAGCCATGCACTATGCCCTTAGTAGAAAATTAACGAAATCTCTTGCAGCTTCTTTTGACAATTGTTCCAACTTTGTCAACTGGTCCTTGAACTCTTTATCATATGAACTCTATGCACACCACCAATAAACTTCCTTATTTTATCATTCCTTTTTTTACACCATTTACTTTCAATATGTCTCATACAGTACCTATGGTGAGCTTCAGGCAACACTTTATCAACAATATCCACAAATTTTTGTAATCATGAAATAAAAATAAAAGAGAAATTCTGTGATCAATTATGAAACAAGAATATTAAAACTGAAATTTAATTTAAAAATGAGAAACTTACTTTTTGCATATCTGAAATGAATGTGATTTCACTACCATTTTTAAGATCCAAAAACCTTTTCAATAGCTCCATGTCCTGCTGGTTTCTTTGTCCACTGTCCATTCATAGAATCTTATCATAGTGCAACCAACAACATGCCCTTATATCTACCTTTTAAGAATGTACCATCAACTCCAATAAGTGGCCACATTTTCAGCCTTTCTTCAGAGCATTAAAGCATTAGTACATCCTTAAAAATTACCTTTTCCCTTCTGCAAAGGCATCGTTGGAGATATTTATCATAATATTACTTTCAGGATTAGACCTCCTAATCTCTTGTGCATAGGCCTCAAGCTTATTGTACTCATCTATAAAACTATCTTTCAACTTTTTAAGAATCATACATTTAGCCTTTTGAAGCTTAGAATGGGACACATTTAATGTAAAATTATTTTCAAGTTCTCCACTCATGTCTTTGATCTTATACTTGGGGTTATTTTGAAGCTTATTTCTGAAGTATTTGGCCAAAGTAGTTGAATCAACTCTAGGGTTAAAAAAGGCCTATTCACAAATTTGATTGTTGATTAAAGTCTTGATCTTGAATCCTTCAGTCCTGCCATCATTTGAAATCGAACACCTAAAAAGGCACCTCTCTTCACAACCATACCTAGTCCTCTTTGTATCACCCTTGATTATAGTTAAAACCCTTTTGTTAGATAATGCATAACAGTTGACAACCTTCCTACCTTCTTTCATGTCCTTAAATGACATACCTACATACAATTCCTAGTAGTTTTCCAACCTATCACCTATTACCTTTCCCTTTCTTTGCTAATTGCCTCCAACCCTTCATAATCATATTCCTCACCCCCCAGAAAGATCAAAATCAACACAAGAACCAATACTATGTTCATAGTCTGTGCCAACCTCAACATTTACAAAATCATTTTCAGTATGGTGTGTGATATGTTGAGTAAAGACCATCAGTTCACCCTTATCCACAACAAAAAAATTGACGACTTTAAATTGATCACACAATAAGCTAAGAATTGCTTTAATGCCACTATATCCATTTATAATATAATACTTACCAGAGGGTTCAGTCTCTACCAGTTGTTCAACTTGAGAAAGCCCTAGCCTTAAAGTAAAAGACCATCACATATATCTTTATGACTCAACAATTCAAGATCAAAATGAAGCCACGAGTGCACCAATTTTTTAATGTAGACATAAGAACAAAATATTAACTTCATCAATCATCCTTCAACTATACATGAAAGAAATAGTAAATACACTATAAAATTATAGGGTCCACATCAAACCAAACACATTAAAAGCTACAAAAATGGAATAAACAAAATCCTAAAAGAACAAATTCATCTTGAAACCACCAAAAAGAACAAAATTGACCCTATAAAGACAAAAAAAAACACACATTTTTTTCTTAAACAATAAATTTCATAAGATTTTGGCAGACACAATCGAATCCCCCCATATGCCTCATTAGGTTGACTTTATTAACTCAAAAAAGTATAACCTTTTGAAGATGAGGCTTACCTTTTACAAATATATCCGTAACTAGCTAAGAAATGAGTGTCTCCTCCTCTATATCATGCAGATTCACAAAAAAAAAAAAAAACTAGTAGCGGCACAGCTTTTGACTAGACGACAGAGAGGAAATTGTGAAATGGGTTAGGATTTTACAAGGGTTAGAAGGGGTGGATCTTTGGGATGAGTCTTGGGTTGGTTTAAATTGGTGGGTCGGGTGTTGTGTATAGAAGAGTTGGGTGGGTTTATTACTTGTGATGTGGCAATCAATTACTAATGTGGCAACTAAATTAAAAAAAAGAGGGGGGGGGGGGGGGGGGGGGGGGGGGGTGTTAAGAATTTCAGCAAATGAACTAACATCCAAAGGGGTATTTATGCGCCTAAATTTGAACAGTGAGGACACTAGTGAGCTAGATTTGTAACGGAGAGTATATCTAGACTTTTGTCCAAAGTTTAGAGTATATTTGACTTTTTTTTCCTTTTCTAAATAATATACAGAAGCATGAAAAAGGAGTGAATAATATGTTACAACTGTCAAATTATAGTATAATGTAAAAATTATCATCAGTCAAATTATAGTATAAGGCAAAAATATCTACATTACCAGTGTATATAAAGTAAGCACTTGTCTAATTGACCAATTTAGGCAGCAGAGTATTACCTCCATCAAGTTAGCACGCAGTCATCAAATTAAAGTAGTTCATATTAAACAACAACATACTTAAATATTGGTAACTTCACCACCACAAATGAACCTACACCAGCTTGAAGTAAACTTCAGACTATAGGAAGCATGACTATTGCTAACCACTTTGAAGTAGCCAACTTTGGGCTCACCATATGCGTCACACGGACATCTTTAAGAAGTCCTCCCCTTTCAATCTTAGCTTTGCACTATCTAGCTAATCAAGAGAAATAATCCTTGTGTATTCAATTCAGACAGGAAACATACTAAGGACTCATTTGGTAGAATGTATTATAAAAAATAATGCATATATTAGCTTTGTGCATTACTAATATTTTGTTTGGTACGCTTTTTCATCCCATGTATAACTAACATTAGTTAAACACTCTACTTGATATTAAGGTGTGCATAACTAAAACATGAAAATCCATAGTTTTAGTATGCAATGGATTCGAGTGCATGCATTAGCATGAAAAGACAAAATTGTCTCCCTTTCATATCCTTTACGGAGGGCATTTTTAAAAATAAATATTATTATTTTTTAAAAATTGTGCAATTCATGTTACTTTTAATGCATCCAACCAAACACTGCATAAAAAAAATGCAAGCATTACTACTATACCATATTTTTGTATTATTCTTATACAGCTTACCAAACGACCCCAAAAGGATTATATATGGCTTTAGCTTTCGCAGATAATTCACCATTTGGCGTCTTGCGTTTGGTGATACTTTCGGCATTTGATCGTAAAAGCTCCTGCCGAATTAAAAATACCATCACAGACTTCACTTCTCAAAAAGCCTCGTGAGCACCGCTGCGAGTAACGAAAGACACTGCCAATCCTAACAGCTACTTCAAAGCTGTGACTGAAGCTTATACCAAAGAGGCTGCATTAAGGAGTATTGCCTCCATTCATCGCTCCACTTTATAACTGCTTCCAGGTGAGTCCAACAACTTCAAGTGCTGTTTCCTAGAACTGTCTTCAACATGTGCGACAGAGGTTTGGTCTTACAGTAACTTTGGTTATTCCATTTTTTTATTACCCAAGAAATAAAAGCATACTGTTTTCTAGTATTCCAATGATGTGTACCAAAAAAATAAAATAATTTACCAGGCTACTAAATTGTGAAGACAGAAAACAAGAGTTAATATTTCATTTCAAGATTACAGCTCCTACATGTGACAATCACCGAACAGTATCCTTTTACCGCAACTTACAGTACAGGTATGAAATCACAAGGCTCCACTTTGAGCAATAAATTTGAAAGGAAGGAATAATGAGCAAACACGTTACCAATTGCGCTAATCTTTCCTAGAAATTTTTCCAAACACCACCTACACCTCCTATTCGATATTGCCTTCCCATACTTGTATCCATCTTTCAACTTGACAAAACAGAACATGAGAAGAAAAAGACCTCCCGAATGATAAATGACGACTGCAATGAACCTGCAGTCATTTCTAATTGACTAATAACCTCCTCCGTTGCCTCTCATCTCAATTCCCCAATGGTGGGGAGGGCAAAAAGAAGATATATCCCCATATTGTCACCCTCTCAACTTGGCAAATCAAATTTGAGAAGGAAACTACACCCAAATGATATGAATGACGACTGCAAAGAACCTGCAGTCATTTTTAACTAGAAAAATACACCCAAATGATGCGGCAACAAACAGAAAAATCCCTCACTGCCTTGTCCAGACATTTCTAATAGGCCTACTGTGACGCTTTACCCAGTCAGCATACATAGGTAGAGCTGCAATTTTATCAATCTCATTCAACAAGGCATCCTCTGTAAGATTGCCCTGAGTCTCGTGTTTTGCCTATCCATAAGATGTTTCTTGAGTCAATAATAGCCGGAAAAGCTGTAAATGAAGGATGATGTTGCTATATGACAAACCTCCTCATAGACACTTATAGAATCTGGGTTTGATTTGTCTGTTTGCATCTGCACAAAGATCCAAGCATCTTCATGAGAATTCCAGGAACACTCAATTATCCTACCCGAGTACAACGATAAATCAGTTTCATCTGCAGGAGAAAGCACCATTCAGGCCAAACTTGGTTTGAAGAAAACTTGAGGCGGCAGCCATATTATCTAAGCAACAAAATCTGCTAAACATTCCTAATAGAATTCAAGGGATAGTTCTTCATATTCTTACTGCCAGCTGGAACAGACGGCTTCGGAAATAAAGCAAAGAAGAGAAGAGATCTCTTTACCACTGGAAACTCATAGGACATAGAGTTCAGAGAGAGGAGGAAAAGAGCAGATACCTTTAAACATCACTCTGCAACCTTCAATTAGTTTATTGTTTCCATGTTCTTGCAGATAAAGCAACTTGCTACCTTCAACTCCCACCTGACAATGCCAACTTGTTAATCAGATTACCCTGGTACTAAAGTTATCAGTTATCACAACCATTTAGTGATGTTATCTCCTACTGCTATGTGCAGACAGGAAAAAGCTCGAGCATATATGCACTCATAATATACAGCAGTTTGGGATCTAAAGAAGACAGAAAATATAACCACCTCAAAGAGAAAATCAACAGTATTTGTTCTGGGATATTTCCATTTCAAACGGCCATCATGCTCCCGAGGCGCATAAGTTGCATTCCACGCCTGTATTGTAAACTATCAGGAGCCAGAAAAAAAGGTGCAAGCAATTTGCTGTTTAAAGAATATATTAACTTCAGAATTTACCAACCATAACAAAAAGAGTTGCTGGTCCTAACAACTTTACATTAAACAGAAAACACGCACAAACAGACACCTCAAGAGGGGGCAACAAGCATGTAAGTGAAGGTAACTACACTTAGTTGTGGTGGATGAAATTAGTTCTGTCAAATTAGACGTATGACTTATGAGAGTGAATCACTTGATGCATTTGCAGAAGAAATCATTCCATCCTATTTCTCTTCAAAATATCATTCTCTTAATATTTCTGTCCCTTTTTCTTTAGCTCCAGATCCTATCAGGCTCCTATTCCTTCTTTAGATCTTGATTCTCTTCCTCTTTCTCTATTCATTATTCCATTCAAGACCACAACGGGGTCACTTTCTTCTGTATTCTTTTCTTTGCTTATCTTAGAATTTTCATGGAATCAAGATTCAGCTTCTTGAAGGGGAGCCTTGGAGTAACTGGTAAAGTTGCTGCCATGTGACCAGGAGGTCACGGGTTCAAGCCTTGGAAATAGCCTCTGGCAGAAATGCAAGGTAAGGCTGCGTACGATACACCCTTGTGGTGGGGCCCTTCCCTGGACACCGCGCATAGCGGTAGCTTTAGTGCACCGGGCTGCCCAAGATTCAGCTTCTTCTCATAACAGTCAAGTTCTGCATTCCAGCTTCTGTCCTTGAAAATTTGTTTCAAGTAGCACCCCCTATCTGAATCGACTTCACACAGAAACAGAGCAGTTCTAATGAGCTAAATCTCTGTCAATGAAAGTTCTTGATCTCCAATATAATTAACTCCATTCAGTTCATTAAGTTGAATTATATTAGCTAAAGTAACAGAACGCTGCAGCTAAACAGGTCTTCCCAGATCAAATGACGAGCTTGGTCTATCAAATTCTAGCCTAATGTCCGTGTCTCTCAGTCTTCATTTTTGGTTGAATGAAATTCTGAGCTCACTAGCACAATCTTAAATGTACTGATATATAAATGAGATACAAAGAGAACTGATAAACTAGGGACACTTCTGATAAGGTTGTGCCAATATTTCTATAAGCTCCAGTAGGTGTACTGAATGTCACAATTTAAGTTGTATCGATATGATCTTTGATATGACAAACTTGACTGTCAATATTAAAGCAGACACAAGTAGATCCCATAGAACCTGAAAGACAAGACCATCAGCTGAATGTGGAAGACTTGGCATTATATCTTTGATGAGCTTAGAAGCTGCAGATAGCAAATATAAATCCTTCCTCCTCACCTAGCATGCGCAAAACAATCATCAATCCAGAAGAATCATAAACTTACATAAATTAGAGAGCCTTTATTGAGATCATACATACTTCAAATGGTTCCAGGTCATATTGGTAATACGGATTTACACATGTGGATAAAAATTCACGTTCCGCATTTCGGGGACGGATCACCTCTTCTTCAATTAGCTTTAATCGATGATGAAAAGGTAGCTGCAAAAGTATTTGAACCCACAAATCATGAAATAACCAACTTTTCAGGAAAACCGAAACAAATTAAAATTCTAATATTATGCAAAGACAACTGGTAAGGAGCTTGACACAGAATGCAAATCTGTACATAATTGAAGGGAAAGATGAAAATGCCCATGAAAGAATAGTCCCCATATATAATATCATAAAGCTACTCTCAGTAAATCTGTATTCTTGAACACATGATTGACAGTAGAAGTGTAAGAATTGATGTCCTTACTGACACACACAAAACAAATAATTACAACCTAAGAAGCAACTATTATTTCAAACTCTTGGGGAAAAGTTGACTGTGTGCACAGAACCATCCATATTTGCATCTCATCCATGTATAATAACAGGTATGGTGTGACACCCTGCATTTTCGGGCTAGAATTCGAACCGTTATTCCTACGTGGATAAACTTGAATCCAATTATTTCTACATAAATATAAATATAAAGTGCTATCGAGGTGAAAATGTTCATAGTAAACACTTAGTGAAGTGGAGTTGAGAACTTTCGTTATCAACCAAATTTTGAAATTCGATTCTACAAGGGTCAACTTTGAACGTGTATTAACTTCTGAAATATATTGAATTTTGGGGTTTAAGACCCACCAAATTATAGATAATTGAGCCATCTTTCCAACGCATCCGATTTCGCCTTAATCCGATACCCGAGCGAAAAGTTATGAGCATTTTCGTGCGAAGGCAGTAAAGGTCCGCGATTACAGCGTGGCACGGAGCTTATCGCAGAGGTTCCCTCCGTGACACGCTGATGCTTTAAATTCAGGCAGTTTTTGATTTTGTTTACTTAGGATGAGGGCAATTGAAGTTCTTTCACTTATAAAAGACCTCTAAACACTATATTAACCTATTTCCATCAGTTTTCACGACACAACATTGATTATTTCACTCTCAAAATCCAAAACTCAAGAAAGCATAAGGGTTTCATCATACGTTCGTCTTTCAGGTTCCAAGTTCCCAATTGCTCACAAATCTGTGTGTCTAAGGATCTTTTTTCTTATACTTATACTTTTCTTAAAGGCATGAATTGATTATAAATGCATGGTTTTGATGTGGGTCTTGGCATAGTTGAGAACTTTTGACATGATTGACCATTAAACTGATTTCTCCGTGGTTTATTATGCAATATTCATGTTTCATTATTGATTTGAACATTGTGGGGTGCATGAGAATGGTGAATAAACTGAGCGGTCATGTTTAAACCCCAATTTAATGATTTTGCCTTAATTTATAGTTTGAAAACAATGTTCCCTCAACCTGTTTGTGAAATTGACAATGAATATGATTTTGTCACATAGTATGACTAGTTCAATTGAACTAATGCATTGGTATAAAAGGTTAATGAACCATGGTTTAATTTTATTGAACTTGGGGTATGTTGATTCCCCATGTGAATGTTAATTAATTTAATGGGTTACAGTCCCAAATGGCCAAGAGTTGATATGGCATAATAATGAACTTGCAAGTGATGTTGGTATGACGATACCGACGGGATGCCTTAATGCATAATTGGTTCAATTAATGAGAATGTGTGTTAAATGTTTTAGTTGGGCTTAAAAGAGGGTTGTGTAGCTAACCGTGGAAGGTGGAGGTCCCGGGGGACCAATACTGGAAACCACGCTAGCCGGTGTGGGGGGTTGATATGGCTTGAGGTTTCGAGTCCCGTTGCTAAGACCATGTGGTTCGAGTTCATCTTATTATATGATTGGGAGGTTTGAGTCCCCCATATTATTACATGATCGGGTGCTTAAGTCACCTTAGTATATGATTGGGAGGTTCGAGTCCCCCGTACATATATATGAGATTATTCTCCGATTTGTGCGGCTACACGCACTCGGGCCCGACCAGGGGTGAGAACTGGGGGCCCATATTGCCCGTGGGTACTATTATATGAAGATTAAGCTACACGGCCCAGGTTAATGTTTTAAACGTTCATGCTAAGTCTTGTTCCCTATCCCCAACATGTTAATATATATATATATACACTAAGTTGCTCGGACTCGGGTGCAGGTGTCCGATACGGGTACGAATCTAGAGGTTGGATCCTTCACGGTCTCAATTTAAAGATTCGGGGATATGGATCTAGAGATGGATACGGGTGCGGGGATTCAGTAAAAAATAACTTAAATATCCAAAAATAGAATTACAAAACATAAATCATGAGATATTATGTGGAAAACTTCAGGAGAAAATATTGTTCAAGAAGAAAACCCTGAAAGGAGATAAAAAGAAAAGCAATAACATAGAAGTTTCTATATACAAGGTATTCCATTTTCTTCAATTCCACCTTAGCTTTTGTTTTGATTACAGAATTTCTTAAATCTATCGGACTTTCCCGGTCGATTTTGGTCAAAGTACACAAAATCGGTTGACCAGATCAGGTACGGATCCAACACCCACATCCACACCCATGTCGTGTCGACACGGGTGCGGCACCGAAAGTGAAGAGTCCGAGTAACTTAGTATATATATGTGTGTGTGTGTGTACATGGTGTGCATGTGGATTTACTGTGGTTTTGACATGACATTACTTGTTCCCTTATCCCTGAATTACATGCTAGCGCTCCAACCGCTAACCGTCTTCAGGCGCTGTATCCCCACGCAATGCAGGAACTAGCCATACTCCTACTCCGACACAGTGACTAGGTGATCGTGGGACAGCTCTTGAGTTAGACTGAAGTGGTGAGCTTCCCTACTTCGGAAGGCCCATTTCATGCTACGGATTTCCTTATGTTTTGTCTCTTTCTTCTGGACTAGTTTTTGGCTATGGTCGGGGGCATGTCCCAACAATCTATCTTTGGTTTTGTCAGAGGCTTTGTTGGACAGTACTGTGGACATGGGATTGGTTGTCGAACTCATAGACTTCTTTGAGTCTGAATCATATCCATCTATCTCATTTTATGTTTGGATTTCCATTGTTATATAGTATTGTGAATCGGTTGACTAGGTTAAGGGGATGGTCTCCGGTCCTCGATGGACTTGAGATGCCCGTCAAGGCCACGCTCTGGTTCGGATCGTGACATATGGAAAATACAAATCTCAAAAAGTTAGTTCAAGTAATTTTGGCTGATAAATATGTAAGCTAAGACATACCTCTGTAACAGAGGATTCATTAATTGCTATCATATCATAGATCAGGTAAATAGTCCTCTTCACTTGTGTCTCTGGCTCGGTCTCAGTAATCAATTCACCATCAAGTAACGTGTAGTGATGAGTAATGTCAGCTCTACCCTACAGGAAACTCGTAAATCTTCTACAGCAGAAAAAGACTGAAATTGTAAAGCTGCAGAACCAGTATCCCTCATGATGTACAAGAGGTTCTTTATGGACAAAGTACCTCATAGATATATTTGCAAGGAAATCGCAACTGGACCTTCCTGAAATTGAACTGTGGATTAATCAAATAACAACCCTCCCTATCCATTAGCATCATGTATTGTGCCACCTCAGCACTCCAGGTGACATGGTAGAGTTGCTGGCTTAGAAGATGCAATTTGTCCCTAAAATATGAAGCAAAGCAACAAAGTTCCAGAAAAATGAAGCCAAGAAATGAATGAATACTGTTTTGACACGAATTCAAAATTATGCTTTCAGTACCCTGGAAATTTATTTCAGACATAAAAGTAAATTAATTTTGTAATAAGAAATGTGTTATCATGACCAAAAGGCAAAAAAACTATAACACTAAGGTACTCGCTGTTTGCCACTTAAAATCTTAATTATTATGAGAACAAAGAACCAAAATCAAAAATAATTCTTAATAAGCTTCATAACAATGCAAAATATCCCTTCCCCAGTGCAATTATAAAAATCCCTGACCTATGCTTCAACATTATATAAAGCATGCACATTTTTTGTGATGGGCACATGCAGCTGAAACTACTTGCCAATCCTAATGCGCACAGACAGGTGTAGATCACTCTTCCAGTCAACGGAAGACTTCCCACATCTTTTGCAGTGCATGCAGTTTTTGTACTTCAAGAGATGCTATAAAATTCTTAATAATAAGATTCTAGAAAAGGCTGTTATACGCATAAAGATGAAACTCAATCAGAAAAGAAAAGGTCATCAAATCCTAAATTGTCATGTATCTTTTTGGAGTACATTGTTCGCTATTTCAAGTTGTTGTACGATATTGCCTAAATATTCTAGAACTCAGGTATAAGAGACAGGTTTTTCTCAAAGTTGTCTAATGTAAAAATATACCAAAAAGAAGAATTTATGGTCAACCTGTCGAGAGAGACCGGGTGTGATCCTGGAATTTGTGTATTTCTCCTGGCCTAAGGACCAAAAGATTTTGTTATGCACCAAAAGAAATAATAATAAACATTACATCATGCGTAAATCAACCACCTAAAGAAAACAGGATAACACTTGGACAGTGCAAGAACATGACTCTCATTCAGGAACTATGTGCAGTTTGTTTCATCTGGGACTTGGGGTAAATATGTGGAAGAATGCTCACAATCAAATTGATGCTACAGGAGCTTTCCAATTCATATAACACGTACTTAAAAATTTTAAATAGAGATGCTGTGAATAACTGGAACCTGTTCATGCAAATTAAGCACTAGATAGAAGAACTTCCTCATCATCTGAACCTTAGCGACTGGGATATGTTCATCCCTAAAATCTGCATCTGACACCGCACCTGCTCTTGTAAAATTCTCCTGCAATAATGAGGTTCAGGCATTTTGAATAAAAATGAGGAATAGAAAGGGAAGAAATGAATAGCTACATACATAAATCCTTGACTGTTGAGCAAATACTGTTTGCTGTTTAATAGGCAGATTAGATTTTACTTATCAAGATCAAACAAAAAGAGTACTATCAGCTGAATAATGAGAAAACCAATTCAAGTCATACAATCATCAATAAAAGGTGAATGATTAAAGGGACAAAGCAATTTTTTTCCTTCAAGCAACAAAAGTCGACACGAAATGAAAACATGATTTTTTTTCTAGAAGCATCAGCTTTACAATAACGTATTACAAATTTGCTCAAGTGTAATTTAGCAAATATGTTGACCAAGGCATTGTCAACTTCAATATTTGAGAAGTTTGGAAATGGGTGGCCAAGACATTTTGGCTCATTTTTTATTTTCATTTTACTGCTTGGAGATCAAGCAAGTTTTTGCCTATAAAAGCAGAGTCATTCTCTCAGTTGTAATGACACAACAAGAAGTTAAATACAAAGTTCCTCCCTTTTTCTCTTAAAGCTTTTCTCTATATTCTTTACAATTATATAGTTTCCATAACACGTTATCAGCATGAGACTAACAATTTCTATTACCAGTTTGAGGTTTACTTTCATACCCCTTTTTAAGTATTGTTTTACATACAAACTCTTGTAAGATAATACTGAAAAATATAATCTTAAAAGAGTTACACCGTGGATTTAGTCGAGGTACACGAAAGCTGGCCCGGACACCATGTTTATAAAAAAAAAAATGGCTTGGTCTTGAAAGAATATTTCTGGAGAAGTTTACTACTCTTAATTATCGATTTGATCTTAGTTTTTTTAATGTGGCAAAGAGGAAAAAAAAGTATTACTTGATTAGTTGATTCTTGTCTAACATAGATTGAAGGTAACAAAATTATATTATAGCGTTTGGTGTGTCTCTACATAGTTCTACAGTATTTTATTCTTCATAGCTATTCTATTATTTACAGTTCATTTTATTCTTCATACCATTACGACCTTGGTATACTATTCTCTTTCTTGAGCCGAGGGTCTATCGGAAACAGCCTCTCTACTTCCTCGGAGGTAGTGGTATGGACTGCGTACATTTTATCCTTCCCAGACCTCACTTTGTGGGAATATACTGGGCTTGTTGTTGTTGTTGTTGTTGTAATAGAACTATTGTTATCTATAATAGTAGGCTCTTATTGACAGTTTTCACTATGTCAAACTTATCAACACTTGAATTTGTGGCACTTGACATAACCGCAAAGAATAATTTGTCATGGGTCCTGAAATTCATCTTGACGCTAAAGGTCTTGGAAGTACAATTAAAAGGAAATGAAGCATCAATCTGGGATAAACTAAATATTTAACTATGAAAGATCTACTTCAATTGTGGAATAGTTTGAAGAACTTGAACTAGCATAAGGTATGTAAAACAATACAAGAAAGGGGGAATGAAAATACACTTAAAACACTGGTAGTAGAAAGATTAGAAGCTCGCATCTATAATGTGTTATGAATACTATATAACTGCAAAGAACACTGAAAAAGTTATAGGAGGGAAGGGGAAAAACTAAGTATTTAGCTAGTTCTTGTGTCAAATAATTGAGAGAAATGACTCCTTTTATAGGCCAAAAGTTCCTTGGCCTGCAGCAGTAAAATGAAAATAAGATACACCAAAAGGTCTTGGCCGCTCATTTCCAAACTTCTGGCCGGACGAGTTCATGTACGCGTATGCTTCTTCTCTTATTCAATTCATCTTTTCTTTTACCAAATGGATGTGTGGGCTTACTAGGAAAGATAGGATTAGAAATGAGGTTATTTGAGATAAGGTGGGAGTGGCTTCGGTGGAAGTCAAGATGCGGGAGACGAGGTTGAGATGGTTCGGGCATGTGATGAGGAGGTGCACGGATGCCCCAGAGTCGAGGTGTGAGAAGCTGGCTAGGGATGGATTCGTCTGAGGTAGAGGTAGACAGAAGAAATATTAGAAGGAGGTGATCAGACATGACATGGAGCAACTTTAGCTTAACGAGGACATGACCCTAGATAGGAAGTTGTGGAGGATGCGAATTAGGGTAGAAAGATAGTAGGCAAGAGTGTGTCCTTGCTAGTAGGTAGGACTTTGTTTTGTTATCCGTGCTAGTAGCCATAGTGCTCGTCTTATTTTAGAGTTTGTTATCGTTTGTTGTATTATTTGGTGACAGTCTTGTTTATGTTATTATTTGGTGCGTTAGTATCTATTTGTTCCTTTACTATTTCTTTTCTAGATTGTTTTTTTCGTGAGCCGGGGGTCTATCGGAAACAACCTCTCTATCTTACCTCTGAGGTAGTGATATGGACTATGTACACCTACCCTCCTAAGACCCCACTTTGTGGAGTATACGGGGTATGTTGTTTTCTTTTATCAAATGGGCATACACCCACTATCTTGGGAGAATAATCAGGACATACATTCTTCATTTCTTACTTCCATCTTATATTTCTCACAACATTATACAAAATATTGGAAGCCTAGAGTTCATGTTTTTGCCATACTTTGCAGATTCTGAGTGAAGGGGTGTTCGGATGGGATTTTAAAAAGCAGCTTATAAGCTAAAAGCCAAAAGCCATGAGTTGGTACTACCCTACTTTTGGCATTTGGCTTATTTTGACACTTTTTAACTCTAAAATAAGTGCTTAACAACAACTTTTAACTTTTCCAAATACCACCAAAACTAAAAAAATGCTTAAAAGCCAAAGCATCTAAAAATAAGTCAATCCAAACACCCATTGAAAGACAAATAGTGATGACAGCTTTACTGTCAACAACTTCCTGTAGTCTTTGAAGACAATTCACAATATCCTAAAAGAATAAGTTCTTTTGGTAATCTTCAAACTTAAAGAATGAAGGTAAAATATGAGAAGTGAATAAATTTCTGCAAGTAATTAGAAAGCTAAATGTAGCACTTCACTAGTTAACCTGCAGGCAGCATTAGGAAAGACAACTCAAGTATTACGATCTCAAAACACTCCCAGGCATGAAACCCAAGGCAGAAAGTGAGAAGTCCCTTTTGGGCTTCTGACTCCTTTCCGGCGGTCTTACACCATCGGAAGTCCACCACCTTTCTTCCTTCTCTTTTTTTGTTTCCTTTGTTTTTTCCTAGCTTTCTGGTTTTAGCCATGGAAAACAGAAGGCAAATCGTACGATATTACTGAGTCTAAATCCTCCTCAGAGACATGGTTTGATTAGGTGGAGTCGTCGAAAATGGCATTGAGGAGAATGGTGGTTAGAAAAGGAGCTTTGCTATGGATCTGTAACAGATTAATGGAGGCATCTGATAATAAAGGCAAAAGTTTTAAATCATGGAGGAGCAAGGATGTCTCTACAACAACAACAACAAACCTAGTATATTCCCACATAGTGGGGTCTGGGGAGGGTAAAATGTACGCAGTCCGTACCACTGCCTCTAAAGAAGTAGAGAGGTTGTTTCCGATTGACCCCGGCTCAAGACAAAGGACAGTGTACAATATATATGGTAGATACATCTCAGCCATTACCGTTAAAGGTCAGAGCAGAACAGTGATCATCATTCCGGAAAACAAATTTAATGAGGGGCGGGGAATATTGGCCATGAAAATTCAAACATTCATTAATAGGAACACAGAAGTTCAGAAATCATTAAATATATCTGGGGATGTAATACAAAACCACTTCAAAGGTAATAAAAATTTCATAGGGGCCCTTAAAAAAGAAATGGGCCATGAAGAATGCTGAGAAGACCATGCTCCAATCTTCAAGCTGGGAAGACAACGAACTGTTGAGAAGGTGTTTTGTTGGTCGGTTCTGTGGTGGAGAAGAGGCGCAACACGAAACGAATTCAGAAACTGGGCACAACAAACATGGAAAGGAGCTCCCAACACACTAGTCTATGATATGAATGGTTTTGAATTTCTCGTTTGAGTTTCAAACTCGGAAAATAGCAAAACACGTCTTGATGGGAGAGTGGACAAGACAAGGGAACAACTTGAAATTAGACTGGTGGTCTCCAACAAAAGGGGCTTTCCACGAGCAGTCAAGCTTCGACTGGTTCTGGATCAGAGTCCATGGCCTTCCACTACACTTGTGGAATAAGGAGGTCACGAAGAAGATCGGAGATGACTGCAGTGGTTGGCTGGAGAATAAAGAAGAGACGGAGTTGAAGAACCACCTGAGATGGGCGAGAGTCCGAGTTCGAGGACCCAAAGAAAACATTTTGACGAAGGTTGAAATCCCTGACGGCAAGCTGATTTTTGCCCTTCTGATCTGGTGCGAGTCTCCGGTGACTTTTCAAATTGGTGGAGGAGGCGGAGCCATCTAATCGAGGTGACAGTATGGCTGAGGAAAAAAAAATAGAGGACAGTTATGATACAAATAGAAGCAGACCTAATAGACATGAAAGAGGGAAAAAAATTCAAATGAGATATGTGATGAATTCAAGAAATACACTATTGGGGAAAAGTCTTCTAAAAACCCCATGTGGAAAGAGAAAAAGGGTCCCACATGGCTTTAATGGAGGAAAGCAGAAACTTAGTGGGCCTTATAACAGATCTCCAGATTTTAAGAGTCAGAATCTTTTGGGCCTCGCTAATAAGCCCAACAATTTTATGGAGCCTTTTATTGAACTCCAACCTCTACTGGACCTTTCTGGTTATAACACTTGTGGTTACTCCAGGGAATTGGAGCTCGAGAGCGGCATGCACATGGGTGAAGAAGCTCACAGTGAATGAGAAAAACATCTACAGATTACGCAACTACCAGTGGAGGAAAATATACAGCAATATGGAGCTGGGCTGCGTTGAAGTTGATGACCAAAGGGATTATTCGGAAAATCAACTGGTTTTTCTCACGAACCAAGGCCGTTAGCAATTGATACAGTATTAATGAGGAGGCATTCGAGTCTCAAGCAACACTGAAATTCCACATTAATCTCCTCAAATTAAGTCAAGTATTCGAAGTGTGTACGAAAGGATACGAAAGAGAATTTTTCTCCTTAATAAGGAGAATGGGCCAAGGAAATTCAAGAGATGAACTATGCAACAGGGGTAAAGCAAGTTGTTCGAATAAGCAAGCAATATCAAAGGAGCTCCGAAACCTTATCTTTAATGTGAAGTTCAAAAAGGGTGAACCGAGAAACAAGGGAGGAGATTGTCAATTGTAGAAAAATGAGGGTAAAGATAGTTTCTTGGAATGTAAGGAGATTAAACAATGCACATAAGAGGGGGTTGGTTAGAAATCTTCTTAATCAGTGGGGGGCAGACATATACATACTTTTGGAGACTAAATTACAGGAAAGTATCAGGAGTATATTACATGAGATATGGAACAATACATGGCTAGGGGAGGTTCATATGGAGGCAAAAGGGGCTAGTGGGGGGATTCTAATTATGTGGGACAAAAGATTGTGGGAGGAGGAGCAGATTGAAGTAGGTTCTCAGTGCATAACCTGTAAATTTTCAAGTCAAAACAAAGATTTCTCATGGTTTCTGACAGCAGTATATGCCAAGTGTAAAAAAAAAAAGATAGAAAAGAATTGTGGAGTGAGTTAGAGGCTATGAGAAGTCTATGTGAAGGGCCTTGGGTGGTGGTGGGGGATTTCAATGTCATTAGGTATCTAGCAGAAAGATCAAATTGCTATAGAATTAATGGTGCTATGAAGGAATTCTCAGAATGCATTGAGGAGCTGGGACTACTTGATCCTCCTCTTTTCGGAGGATGAATTGATAGATTTCTCTACTGCTCAAAATGGAGAACAATTCAGAATGATCAGGCAAACCACATTACCAAAGTTGGGATCTGATCACAACCCAATTCGGCTGACATGGGGGGAGATGAACTTCAAGAAATCCTATTTTAAATTTGCAAATTGGTGGATGGGAGTGGAAGGTTTCAAGGAAGAAGTGAAACTGTGGTGGCAGTCATTTGCTATAGTAGGTTCTACAGGTTATGTTCTAGCAGAAAAATTGAAACTTCTAAAGGGGAAGATGGAGTGGAGTAAGAACAATCGAAATAACTGGAAGACACAAAAAGAGAAGATCCTGGAGGATTTGGCTAACTGGGAGCAGGTGCAAGAACAGAGAATGCTCACAATAGATGAACTACAACAGAAAACAAATCACGCTATTAGTTATGAACAAGTAGCTAAGAATGAAGAAATAGGGTGGAAGCAAAGAACAAGAGTCTAATGGCTGAAACAGGGGGATAAAAATTCTTAAGTTTTTTCACTGAATAGCCTCCTCTCATAAAAGGTTCAATACTATAGAGACATTGAAGGTAAATGGGAACATGATAGAGGACCCTGCCGCAATCAAAGAGTCTATCATTAATTTTTATCAAAATTTGTATAAGGAAACAGAGATCTAGAGAGCCGAACTGTAGTTAAAAGGATTGACAAGCATCAATGTGGAAGAGCAAGCTGAACTAGAAGAGCCTTTTGAAGAGGAAGAAATCTTGGGGTGCTTAAAGCTATGTGCTATGGAGAAAGCTCGGGGGCCTGATGGCTTCCCCCTATCATTCTATCTAACATTTGGGAGCTACTGAAAGACGACCTCAAGAAAGTCATCCAAGAGTTTTATGGTAAACAGAAGACCGAGAAGAACTTTAATGCTACCTTTGTAGCACTCATTCCTAAGAAAGCAGGAGCTACTGAATTAAAAGACTTTAGGCCCATTAGCCTGGAGTCTATAAAATAATTGCAAAGTTGTTGGTGGAAAGACTTAAGAGGGTGATTGATAAGCTAGTCAATAAGAATCAGATGGCCTTTATAAAAGGAAGACAGATAATGGATGCGACCCTTATTGCAAGTGAATGTATGGACATTGAAAAAACTTATGATCATGTCAGTTGGAGCTTCTTGCTAAATACTTTGAAACAAATGGGATTTGGAGAAAGGTGGTTGGGATGGATTAGGTTTTGTATCAGCGCTGTGAGGTTCTCCATTCTTGTAAATGGTGAACTTGTGGGTTTTTTTTCATCGGGAAGGGGTATCAGACAGGGTGATCCTCTATCTCCTTTTTTGTTCATTTTGGTAATGGAGGGGTTTGATAGCTTGATGAGAATTGCCTTACAAAACAGGTGAAGTAGAGGCTTTCAGCTCAATGGACACAATGGTGACACTAAGGAAATATGTCATCTACTCTATGTTGATGACACAGTTATCTTCTATGAGCCATAAGTGGAACAAATAAGATTCATCAAACTAATTTTATTGTTTTTTTGAAGCTTCTGCAGGTCTGAAAATCAACTAGGGAAATAGTAGTCTTTTCCCTATCCAAGAGGTGACAAATATCCAACAACTAGCAAACATATTAGGATGCAAAGTGGAGAAATTACCAACAACTTACTTAGGCATGCCATTGGGAAACAAACACAAGTGCGTGCCGATTTGGGATAATATCTTGGAGAAGACGGAAAAAAGAATTGAGAGATGGAAGGCTCAATACATATCACTTGGCGGCAGACATATTCTTATTAATTACGTCCTAGATACTCTCCCAACCTATGTTATGTCTCTTTTTCCTTTACCTGCAACAGTTCTTATGGCATGGCTGCAAGGAAATCAAAGGATACAACTTAGTCAGGTGGCAAACGGTTCTACATAGCAAAGAGAGAGGGGGGATGGGCATCAGGAATCTGAGGAAGCATAATAATAACCTGATGTTGAAATGGTTGTAGAGATACAATGAGGAGAGGCAACCCTTGTGGAAAGAGTTTAAGTGCAGATACGGGGAAGATGGTTTTTGGTGCAGCAAAGCAAGCAACGAAGTATATGGAGTGGGGGTATGGAGAACTATAAGAAACCAGTGGCCGGAGTCAGATCTGCAAATTAAGGTGGGAGATGGTAGGAAAACTAGGTTCTGGATGGATATCTGGCTCAAACCTATCTTGAAGGACCTATTTCCTGACCTATTCAACCTTTGAACTAACCCTAAGGCCAAGATTAGAGAATGTTGGACAGAGCAGGGATGGGACCTTTCTTTCAGAAGGCGTCTTAATGACTGGGAAATAGAGAGAACTGCCAAACTATTGGAGGAACTGGGGAGCGTTGCAGGCACCAACAATACTCCTGATACAGTAAAATGGGTCCATAGCAAGGATGGGATTTTCTCAATTGGCAAGGCTTACAAGGCTTACAGGAGGGAGGTCAATGAACTAGGTTGTAGTAATAAGAAAATGTGGAAGACAGTTTGGAGGAATCTAGCACCAACTAAAGTCAAATGTTTTATTTGGTTGGTGGTTAGGAATGCATGCCTAATACATGAATTTCTGAGGAGGAAAGGGAAGATAATTCTCCCTTGGTGTTCTCTTTGTGGGAAGACGGGGGAGACTAATAGTCATTTGTTTCTACATTGCCCCTTCATATCCCAAATTTGGTCCATGTTTTTAAACATATCAGAAGTGAAATGGACTATGCCTGAGCACACAACAGATTTACTGAGTTGCTGGATCAAAAGAGGAGGGAGCAAGACACAGAAGATCTGATGGAACCTAATTCCACATTGCATCTGGTGGACCGTGTGGAAGGAAAGAAATAGCAGAAATTTTGAAGATAGGTCTAATTCCATTCATAAGATTAAATGGAATTGCATTGTATCTTTGTTTTTTTGGTGTAAACAGTTAGGGCTAGAGGACTCTGATCAATTTATAGAATTTCTAGGAGCCCTGTAAGTACTTTATTGCTCTTTTTCCCCCTTTTTTTTCCTACCTTGAAAGGTCTCCAGCATATCTTTAAATGCTGAAGAATACAAATTACCAATTCTCAAAAAGAAAAAAAGAAAAAAGACAACTCAAGTAAAACCTGAAGCAACAAACGTCATTGGTTCCTGGAGTTTGATATGCCACACCAACCAAACTATTGTGACTCCTAACTTATGCAGTGTTTAAGTTGATAATTTGATAAGGAGGAAAAAAGGGGTGGTGTGTAAATTGGATTTAGAAAAGACATACGATCACGTCAATTGGCGTTGCCTATTAAATATTCTGAGGCAGATGAACTTTGGTGAGAAGCGGACAGAATGGATCAGATTTTGCATCTCAACTGTGAGATTTTCCATCTTAATCAACGGTGGACCTCAAGGTTATTTCAGCTCTTATAGAGGCCTGAGACAGTTGGATCCTTCGTCTCCTTATCTATTTGTTCTAGTAATGAAAATTCTCAGTACAATGTTAAGGAAAGCAGAATGCCTGCGTTGGTTAAGGGGTCTAAAGATAGGTAGAAATGATCAGAGAGGCATGATGCTTAATCATGTCCTTTATGCGGATGATTCTCTTCTATTCTGTGAGGCTGATAGAGATCAAATTTTATACTTGAGAGGGCTTCTGTTATGCTTTGAGGCAGTTATACTAGTCTGAAAATTAACCTGGCTAAGAGCAACATCTTTAGTATTAATGCTGATGATTGTGTTGAAGAGCTGGCAAACATTTTGGGATGATAAGTCATAAATTTCCCACTACTTATTTGGGGCTTCCATTAGGGATGAAGAGAAAGGACAAAAACATCTGGCAAGGAGTTATTGATCATTGTAATAAGAAGCTGACTCCTTGGAAAAAACAATACTTGTCATTTTG
>NC_061119.1:154649578-154656672 GCF_002878395.1 Capsicum annuum | reverse complement strand
TAATAAAAGGACATAAAAAAGAATGCACAATGTTCCCCAACTTCCATCTCATCAAATCAGGTTTATCGACTGGCTTGCAATGCTGATGGAGTAAAGCTAGCATCCTTTGAAACACATTCACCTCCCAGTTCTGGAAATCTCTCCTAAATCTTAAATCCCAAAACATTTCCTCCCCTTGTGTCTCCTTGTGTCTCCCTTATATGCTAGACTACCACCTCACTTTGACATGAAACCCCGTAAATACTTGGAAACTCCCGTATTAGCAACATGCCCCCACACCATTTATCTCCCCAAAAGCTACTTCTTCTCTCATGCCCTAACCTGAAAAAAGTGTTATCATAAGAATCCATCCATCCCTTCATGATATTCCTCCACGCTTCACACCCAAAATCCAACGTGATATCATTAATTCTCCAACCCCTCTCTATCACCCCATATCTATCTACTATCACCCCTCTCCACAAGGATTGGACCTTCAAACCTCCACAACCATTTCCCCAACAAAACTTTGTTAAAAGCAACCTGTCATTTCCGACACTTACGTAACAATTATGCGTATTAAGCTGGTTATGCATTAACCCCCGTCTGATTCGATTCAATAAGGACTATGGACAACTAAGCAAGCAAGACAAAAACACCCCGTTTACTCAATCTCAAATAGAAAGTTGAAATATCAACCCATAGATTAATGACCATAACCATGTGAGCAGTACAACCATGAACATCTACCAAATAACTTAACCCCAAGTATATGACACTGAGCCTTGTTCAACAATACTACAGAATTCAGTCAAGTACAAGTCAAGATAGACAACAACTCAAGTCAAGACCATAACTATCAGCATAAATCCAAGTTAACAAACCATGACTCGACATGTTACACCATGTCTCAAGTACATAAGTAAATAGACAATAAAGAGATATGTCAATCAATGGCAATCTAGCCAAACCACTCAAGGATCCGTCCAGCAACAATAATGACAATAATCATGAATTGCGGTTCACTCAAGGAACCAAATATAACAAGTAAACAAATAAATCCGGTTCACTCAAGGAGCCGTCACACTCACCAATACCTTGAGCACACATGCTAAGGGTCTTATGGTTGCCCACTAGCCATGACCTGTAGGGGACGAGCTCTTATCTATGTACCAAAAATCCCAAATATCTAGTGCCCGCCAACCTTATATCACCAAATCCCGTGAATATGCCCAAATACCAGTATATCCCACAATAATAGTATAAATCCCGTGAAGATGTCCAAATACCGGTACATCCCACAATAATCAACGGATATCACAGCCACAATGAAAACAACAACACTACTTGTACAATTAACAAGATTTTAACATAACCTCATTGTGGGTTTTTAGAAGCCTCCTTTGTCGTATTTGCAACTAAAGAAAAGGAAAATTAATAAAATGGAGGGTTGGTTTCTACCCTCGGCGTCCCACTAAACAGCCGGTCGGACTCTACCACGGTGCCACTATAGCGAAATGATGTTAGCCAAACCCAAAATTTCAAATTTCAAAATTTTTCAAGTAAGTCCATTCGTACTAGTTTGAGACTACATTTTTCAAAAATCCCCATACCCATAAACGAGGTGCCTTTAATTACGATGGAACAAGTTGTTGCACATATGCTGCAGTAACTTCTTTGTCATCCACCTGTCCTCCTCATATTTTGCTTCAATGAATTTCCCCCACAGTTGTTGCTTGTCATTTGAGTATCTCCAGAGGCACTTCATTATAACAACCTTATTGTGATTTTCAAGTTGTTTAATCCCCCCCCCCCCCCCCTCTTTTTTGCAATCACCTCCTTTCACTTAACTAGATTATATTCTGTTCTTTCTTTGTTTCCTGCCATAGGAACTTCCTTCTGACTATATCCAATCTATTGATAATCCCTGCAGGTGTTGGAAATAGGGATATCATGTAGGTTGGAACGGAATCTAGAACAGAGTTGATAAGTGTGACTCTGCCTCCACGGTACAAGTATTGTCCCTTCCGTCTATTCAGTTTCTTCTCACATTGTTCAATCTCTGTATTCCCAACCTAACGTTTAAAATACTTGGCAATCATCCAAAAAGTCATATTGTTTGGAAGAATTAAGTTATATACCCTGACAATATAAAATCATTGCAGTTTAACTAGTTGTAAAATGTTGTTTACTGTTTTTCTAGTTTTATATATATACTATCTCTAGTTACTAGTAAACCCTGCAATTGGCCGACAGACTGAAGGTTCACATTGAATGCATAAAATGGAATTAACAACTAGCAAAATTTATGGAAGGCAAATGCGAATTGAAGCACCCAAGGATGTAGATTCAAATCACAACAAAGACAAAAACACTAGGTGATTTCTTCCCATCTATCCAAGCCTTGGTGAACAGAGTTACGTTGTTGGTGGAAGGAAGAAGATATCTCGCGGAATTAGTTGAGGGGCACGCAAACACCACGATTATAAAAAAAAATCTATGAGGTGAAGTTAAGAAGAAGGAATGGAACCTGTGGGTAGTCCGTAAGAGCCGGAAAAAGGGTGAGATTGATTGTTATTGCGAGATCGCCTATTTGAATCTTCGCCAAATTGCTTCCGCTTCTTGAATTGTTGTCCTTCTACTACTTCCATGTATGCTGATGAACGAAACAACTTTCACGGAGTATGTTGAATCTCCGGCGCCGTCGAGGACAAGCGTCGCGTGAGGAGAAGAGAATGAAATGTGTTGGAGAAGAATTAGGTTTTACCTTTTTCGTTTTCCTTTTTTTCAAATTTTTCTCTAGCTTTTTTTTTTGCCCCGTAAGATATTTTGTACTTTTTGTACATCACTTTATGGGGTTGGTTGTGTTATTGACAAATCCATGAATAAGTCATTAGAATGTTCTATTTTTGTTGAATAGAATGATATAAACATTTCTCTTGATTTTAAGAGCTCTTTCCACTATCATGTTTATATCTTTTGTGAATAATATTAGTCAAAAAATCGTTGACAAAAAATCGTTGAAAGAAAAGAATAATTTTTTGTCAAGTGTAGAAAGACACTTGTCTGTAACTTTCAAAAAAGGAATCTGTCAATCTGCTAGTTTCACACTCAATCACAAAAGACATAAAGTTAATTTCATTAAAAAAAAGAGTACTCCTAAAAAATAATACATCATACACAATAAATAATGACTTAAAATAACATTGACCTTAAGCATAAAAGAGAGTAAATTTCCTAGATGATCATCCATATTTGAGAAATTGTCTACAAATATTATTTTTGTTTCATTTAGGACAAGAATATCACTCAACTCTTTCTATTTTCCTTGAAATATACTTAACACCTCAAAAACCTTCTCCCTCATACCTGAAATTTCATGTCATTAAAATTTCTTTCTTTTAAAATTTCTCTCCTACTATATCGATACAATCCCTATAACTATATTGATACAATCCTTATACCATATTGATACAACCCCTATATTATATTGATATTTATTTAGATACATGTTTTATACAATAATTATATAGTTTTTTATATTTATTTTATACATATACATATTTTATACAATAATGATACAATTTTTATACACCTTTTATATATATACACACACACAATATACATACAAACATACATACAATCTTTAGTTGCACTTATTATTTCAGATACGTATTTTATACAATAACTATGCAGTTTCTACACGCATTCTATACATATATATTTTATACAACAACTATACAGTTTCTTTACACATTCTATATATTTTTATCTATATTTTATATATTTACATATTTGACATAACGATACAATTTCTATACATATATCGTATATAGGTACATTTTTATATATCAATTATATAATTTTATATAATTATATTTAATTGTTATTTTTAAACAACCAAAAAACTAACAGACTATTTTTTAGTTAAAAAAAATTGTAGCAAAAAAAAAAAAAAAAAAAAACAACCTTTTAGGAAAGGGCCGAATGGCCCAAGGCTAAAAATATGAAATATGACCGAATGGCCCAAGTTGGAAAGACTTTAAATGGCCAAATGACCATAAAGTGATAATTATTTTGCCGATATAACACATAATGTCCATATGCCCAAACTTGGGCTATTTATTTAAAAAAGGACTACACAGTGTCCTTTGCCCTTTTCTAATTAGTAATAGGTAATTAGTTGAATTGAAGTGATGATTGTCCTTAATTATAGAACTCCTCTCAATTAATAGGAATACTTATTTTTTAACCTACAAATTATGTGGAATTAAAAAATGGCAAAATAAAATATCCTAATTTTGGAGTAAATCTTAGCAGTCTTCAATTAATATGGGTCAATTTTAATAGTCTTCATCGATAAGAGTCAATCTTGATTGAGTTTTGCCATAATTAGAATAATTTGAGTAGATATAATTTTTTTTAATTTGTTGTAAATGTTAAGTGGCTAATTCTTAAAATGTTAGTTTGCTTAATCTCATACTAGACTATCCTCCTTTACTATATAATAGTTTATTATACGTATTTTACACGTGTGACTCTCGTCAAACATTAAAACTATCTATGAAACAACAAAATTATTAGAAAGTGTCAATTGACGGTAAAATAAATTTTATATCTATCGATATAGCTTGTACAAAAATAAAAGACAAACATTAGATCTTATTATTAAAAATAATGAAGAAATGCTAGATCTCATAATTGTCTGACAATTGAAACAGTTGCATATAATTTAACTTTAAAAGAGAATTCATATAAAATTAGAATGACTAATCAATTTCTTTTGATAGAATGTAATGATCCAAAGAATTTGGTCAAATTGTAAATAAGTCAATTTCAAATTATTAATTATATATGAGTCATTATAAACAAAAAATATTTAAAAAAATTCTCAATTAGTAATTATCTATCAAAAATACGCGATAATTTATTATTTTAAACTTGAGTCGTAATAAACAAAAAAACATAAAAAAAACCTTCTCAATTAACAATTATTTATCAAGATTATGCAATAATTTATTATTTTAAACTTCAAAAACATACTAAAATCACTAAAGAAAACTTCTCAATTGGCGATTGTCTATCAAAAATACATGTTAATTTGTTTTTATAAACATAACATGCATACTAAAATTTTTGAAGATGTACCTCAAATCACGAATAAATTTGCCTCTTCAATCATAGATACTATCAATATTTTACCCAAAACTTCTCAATTAGCAACTGTCTGTCAAGAATATACGATAATTTATTGTAAACTTCAAGAATATATCAAAATTTTACAACTTACCTCAAATCACAAGTAAATTTATCTATTTAGTCATAAGATATATCAAGATTTCACACACAAAAAAAAATCTCAATTAGTAATTGTCTATCAAGAATACATAATAATTTATATATTGTAAACTTCACGACCGTACTAAAATTTTAGAAAACTTATCTCAAATCATAAGAAAATATATCTCTTTACTCATAGATATTGTCAAGGTTGAACATCAAGAATATACTAAAATTTTAAAAATTTACCTCAAATCTCAAGCAAATTTGTCTCTTCAATCATAGAGATATCAAGATTTCACAAAGAAACTTGTGAAAATTGAAGGAAATGTGTCTGTTAAGTCTTGAATGAAGGATTGATGACATTGAGCCAACTTAAAGGGTCAAACATAATTAGAAAACTTGATTAAGTTAATTGTGGATTTAATTAATATTTTCATAACTTTCTAATCTTTTCAAAAATACAAATCAACCCACACCTCTCTTCTATCCAAATCAACTGTCTCTCTCCTCTCCCTCTCTCTCTTGATAATTTCTCTCAAACTTCTCCCAACCAACAGTTCTGCAAATTTCTCCCTTTAATCCCTCGCGACTTCAAACTCCGACAAAAAATAATCGGGCTTCGAGTTCCTTTTTGACTTTCAACCATCTATCAAAGTGACAGCGTTGCTCTTCAGTGACAACAACTTCGAGTTCTTCATAGTCTCTTTTCTTCTTTCACAGGTAAAAAATTATGAATTTTTTATTTTGAAGAAAAAGAAGAACTTGAGCCAACTTTTCTTCTAGTATTGACTAACAATTTTAATATATGTTGCTTTAATTTGAAATAAGGTCTAAAGAAAATCCTAATTCTAGTATTTCTTCTTCTCTTTCTAGAGTAAAATATAATTTCTTGTTGTTATTGTAGTTCTTGTTGTCGAACTGTTGATTTAATTTTTTAGTGTTGTGTTTTTTGAAGTTTGATTTTTGTTGTTTGTGTTTGTACAAATAAAACAACAATGTTGGTGATTTGGGTCACTGTTGATGTTCTTGATGTGTGTGTGTGTTGTGTTGGTGTTGCGTTGCTGGGCTAATTTGTTCTTGTCTTGGTAAAAATGATGCACTTAATATTAAATGGCGATATTGTTGTTGTTCTATTGAACAAAATCTTGCTACTATTTTTTTCTGCAACAGATTAACCATCTGATGCAAGATTAATTATCTAATGCAACAGATTTACCATCTGATGCAACAAATGAATTAAGGGTGTCAAACGGGCCGGCGACCCACATAATTAAACCGGCCCGATTTGACCCAACCCGGTAAGCCCAAGGGCTTTAGGGGTCCGGGTCCCGGTTAACCCGGCCCTGACCCAACCTGATTTGGGCCCGTCAGTTAACCGGCTCTGCCCGGCCCGATTAAGATTTTTTTTTATTTTTTTTTGAAAATTTAGAATTTCACAAACTGAAGTTAAAAACTTAGTTTTAATACATTATTAATTTACTATCAAGTATTATTAATTTATTATATTAAGTAGCCTATGTTTTATACTTTTATTTAAGGTACTGTATATATATTGAATGGTATATATATATGTGTGTGTATGTCTTCTAAATATAAAACAGTATATATTTAACGTATACATGTGTATATGTTTTATAAATTAGTATATAACTAATCAAATATATATTGTAGTATATCTCATTTAAAGTATTACATATACATAGAATAGAGTGTATATATGTGAATAGATCTTCTATAGATGTGTATATTTTACGTATACATGTGTATATATTTTATAAATTAGTATATAACTATACAAATATATATTGTAATGTATATATATTGTTGTATAT
>NC_061119.1:154648256-154649478 GCF_002878395.1 Capsicum annuum | reverse complement strand
ATCTTCTATAGACGTTTATATTTAGCGTATACATGTGTATATGTTTTTTAAATTAGTATATAACTATACAAATATATATTGTAATGTATATATATTATAGTATATTTCATTTAAAGTATTACATATACATAGAATAGAGTGTATATATGTGAATAGATCTTCTATTAACGTGTATATTTAACGTATACATGTGTATATATATATAATTATATATATATATATATTATAGTATATTTTATTTAAACTTTAAAGTGTAATGCAGTACATATCTATTTGGATGGTGCGTATATATGTGTATATATTTTTTAAATTTTAATGTATATATATAGTGTATATATATTGTTTAACGTATTTATAATGTATATTGAAAAAAACTGGGTTTGACTGATTTTTTAATTGAGTTTGACCGGATTGAATTAAATGGGCCGGGTTAGGATGGTTTTTGATTTTTTTACTGTTGTACCTGGTCCGGCCCCCGTTAAACTTCTTCAGAATCTGAAACTCGTCTCTTTCGGTATTGGTTGTCAAGTTGACTTGTATAGTTCCAATTTCTTGACTCCTTATCATCAATTGGCTGCAAATTAGAGTTTAACTCTGCGAATGTGAGTTTTGCAAAGTTTAACCAGTTTCAAATCCAATTACAAAAAGAAGTTACTTACTTAGCTACGTTGACCAACAACTTGAAGATAATTTCACCATGAGGAATCAAGATTAATTTGCACTTGCGATACCCAACAAGTCATACTATTACCATTTGCACTATTGTTAATACCAATTCTTTGAGTGGTGATTATAAAGTCAAAACTAAATCTCAAGAACTTGACATAAACTTAAATTGATTTAAGCTGCCCAACTTTACATTTTTCTTATTCTTTTTGTCTTTTTTGTTTGATTTTGCACTAAATGAAAACATCACGTGTTAAATTTTTCCTTGCACAAAATACTTTTTCACTATTTTTGTAGTGTTTTGAATAAAATTAAAAAGTGCTAAGTTAGATTGTAAGTCAAAGCAAAGGCACTAATACCATCAATAATTCAAGAACTCTGTTTCTGCTCACTCTCCAATTGGCTGGTTTCTGAGTATGTATAAACCCCAACAAACGAACTCGTAACTACCCATTTTCTCCATTTAGTTATAGTTAGGCTCAGTTTTATGCTTTGGGCAAATGGCGAATCAAGCTTAAACGAGTTTCCCTTTTGTTAGTCCCATATATAGTATCTC
>NC_061119.1:154556915-154645256 GCF_002878395.1 Capsicum annuum | reverse complement strand
ATCAAGACTTCCTTATTGTTGTAGTATGTTCCAATAAATGAGTCATTCATTTCAATAGATGAGTCATCTATTGAAAATTATTTTACAGGTCTTTTTATTATTTTAATTTATCCCAACAGATCAACTATCTATTGCAACAGATAGGTCATCTGTTGGTACAAATTAAGACAGAAGGAAGACCTATTTGATTTGCTAAAATAGATGAGTTATCCTTTTTCATTTTTTTGTATCCCTTTGATTAGCATTGACAATTCTGGCTTTTCAGGTGGATGTCACAGTAAAAGCTACTGCTGAACAACATAGTATCATAGTTGATAATCCATCAACTACTTCCAAAGATGAATAAAAAGTGAAGCATGTCAGTCCGGAAGAATGGAAGAATTACCTATTTGAAGGGTTAAACATATCGTACGAGGCTAAAGAAAACTAACAAAGTTGATCAATGACTATTCAGAATGGATTGTCGATGGGCTGTTAAAGCTTCATACCGGCAGGTACATAAATCATTTTTAAGGATAATTGGTTTATAAAATTTTTATTGTAAAAACATGACATCAACACATATAAATCATGCATAAAAAAAATAGCGATCACTACAAAGTGAACCAATCGGGTCTTGGTGTAATTATGAGGTTTAAATCCCAGAACGAAGAATTAATTCTATTTGATGTCACTGCCACAAACTTGCTGGAATAATGAGGGTTAAATGTCATACATCTTACTATTAATACTTTATTTAATTATATCTATGTATTAGTTTTATTGTCACGTAATTCGAAATGTTTGATAATATGTGCAGCACATCGATGTTATTTTTTACTATATTAAAAAAAAGGCCAAGTTTCAAACACAAGAATAATACAGATACATGACGGATTATTATTTTTACAAAGTTTACACCAATAATGCCTACGATAGATATTGTCAACAACAGCCGAAAGTTTTTTGAAATAAGGAATGCTTAATCAACATCATCAAAGGTTTTAGCATTTCATTTGGCTTACCTTGGCATTTGGTCAACGAAGTGTACGCCCCAATCAATTATGGTGGTGAATTTCATTGGGTGTCAGTTATCGTCATTCTAAAAGAGAGGCACATCCGAGTTCACAGCTCGATATCAGGAAGAAGACATTCTAGACCGTCGTCTAAGATACAAAAGCTAGCCAAAATATTTCCTACTTATCTTGATATAAGTAGCTTTTTGAATCAAAAAGTTCATACTGATTGGTCGATGATTGAAGCATACCAGGATAAAATGAGCAATCCATTTGATGTAGAATATGTTGAAGGAATTGCTCAACAACCCAGTTGTAGCCTGTAAGTATCTTGATTTAGTTTCATTTCATAAATTTTACAACACTTACATTAATTACAAGATATGGATTATCTGATTTTTACAAATGTAGGAATTACGGTCTTTTATTGCTGCTTACGCCGAGTATTTGAGCGATCGATTAGAAGTATCAAATGATGGACTCAATGTCGGATTACTCCATAAAAAATATGCTACTCTTTTATGGAAATACAGAGAAACAAAAGCTCAAAAATTGTATGCACACGATATTAAAGAATCACGACGATCAAAGTCGAATTTCATAGCACCGGATGAAGAACAACTTGTTTATATTGAGTAGATATTTATAGCTTGAGTCTGTCAAAGTAATAAACTCTTCTTAGGAATATTGGCATCAAAACTTAAATTGTTGAGTTATTTGTTGAGTAGATCATCTGTACCCATAATATTTTTTACATTTTAGTTATTTGTTGATTTATTTCATGTGATTTTCGAAGGCTTCAATTTATTTTATTTTGTCTATGAATTTCATTTATCCCTAGATGTGAACTTATTAATTGAAAGGGAATACTAGATTCAAATATTGCAACAGATAATGGATTTATTACAACAGAAAACATATCTGTTGGAAATTATCAAACAAATTTAGACATATATTGCAACATATAGGTCATCTGTTAGAAATTATCAAATAGGTATTTCTACTATTTTGATTTGTTCTAATAGATAACCTATTTGCTGCAACAAATAGACTATATGTTGCAATATACATACTATCTATTGCAACAGGTAGACTTAGCTAAAACCATCTGCATAATGTAATAAATGACTAACCTATTGCAATAGATAAACTATTTGTTAGGACAGATAGACTATCCATTACAACAGATGGACTATCTGTTATAATATATTGGTCATCTATTGTAATAAGTTGGTCAGTACATGTAAAGTTACTTGAAATAAAAATTGGCATAGTATTTGTGTTTCAATATCTTCTTCTTTTACATACACATGCTCCAATCTTTTAGTTATTACCCTATAAGCCCAGACCTCTTGCATTCTTGCCACAATGTTATCACACAGAAAGGTTGTTGGGTTGGTCATTTCTGTGTTGGTTAGAAAACACTCGATGTGTGCAAGCATGTACGACCCACACAACACCAATTTGATTTTTTTGGAAGGTCCTTATCCTTGTTTTGACCTTCAAACTTCCATTTTTCATTCAACACTTTTGTTGGCAAATGATTCATCAGTTTACTTTGCCTTAACAAGTTGGGGAACAAGTCTAACAGTGGCTGCATCTTGGTAAAAAAATCGGCTTCGTCAAAGACAAGTAAGTTGCAGTCATAAACCTTTATCATTCCCTCCCCGAGTAGTATCTCAAGAACTAGAAAATGTTTTACGTCCACGCTTATGACTGCAAGAATTCTCTTTGCCTTGATCCACTCCTTGCCATGTGGATATGGCCTCTTCCTTCTAACTTAATCAATCATATCTTCATCCCATACCTATTCTTGATCCAGTTCATCATACCTATTCTTGAAATTATTGTAGAAGTTGAGGTACATTATACTATCGCCAGCATCATAAGCATCCGAGTACACTAATTGCCTGCCCCTTATAAGGCAGAGAATTTCATCTACATATTGTGATATAAGAAGACAATTTTTAAATATATTAGTAATTTTAAAAAAGAAAAACAAAGTGGAAAGATATAACGGATGGTTCATGTGTTACATAGGGTTCTCTGCATGTGTTAATAGATTACCCATCTAATGTAACTTATGCAACAGATAAATAATTTGTTATAACAGATGAATCACCACTTGCACCAAAATAGCCAACTGTTGCAACAGATGACACATTTGTTATGTAGCTTTTTCTTCATGGAGTATATTAGAAGGTTAGGTTAGGAAAAGTAAACTTACTGTGTCCACATACCACACTTCCATATCTATCATTTTCTTAAAGTTTTGGGGGAAAAGGCATTCATGGTGAAGGTTTTTGCATGTTGCTTGGAATTTATGTACTTTCTTAGAGCAACCTTCTGTTGGCGCCAAGTTCCGCATATATGTTCACCTTCTTCAATGGTCCTTGAACTTCATCAACTTTTGGAGGAGGAGTAGTTGTAATTTTTTTTGGTTTCATAATTGAGAGTATATGTCAAATTGCTTTTTTCTTCTTCCTAACCTCTACTGTAGGAGTGTATGGATCACTCACTTTCTTGGATGATATTATATCCCTCTTAGACTTCAATTACTTGATAGCATTAGTGAGAGCATCTATTTTTTCAAAGAGTTTATCATGTCTGTCCATGCACACTTTGTATTTGCAACGAGAACATAAGGGTGAAGAGAGGTAAGAGGAACTGCTGTAAGGGTGAGAGGGACTACTGTAAGGGGTGATTTCTAATATATTTATTTTTTCTTGAGCATCAACATACTCATAATCATGACTGGAAACAACATCAATATCAGTATGCTGCCACCAAAATCAATAACTCCACCAGCACCCCCCAAAAGCAGCACCTAGATCTGTTGCAGCAGGTTGGTTATGAAGAGCCTCAACATGAGGCTGGCCTTGCCTAACTGCGCTTCTTATGGTTGTTGCTCCAGTCAATTACTTCTTTATTAACTCCACCATTAGGTCTGCTATTGTATCAACAAGACCTAGAGTAATAAAAGAAGTCATCTCTAACTCTTGCTTAATAGGTACAATCCATGGATACACAACCTAAAAAAGGGTAGATACGTTTAAATCAAATAATAATTTACAGTCAGTTGGGTAATCTGTTAACACAGATAACTTATGCAATAAATGATCTTTATGTTGCAACAAATAATTCATATGTGGCAATAGATTAACCATCTGTTGCATCAGATCACCCATCTATTGCATAAGTTGTAGTAGATGGGTAATTTGTTAAGTCAGGTTCAGAGAACCAAAGCAACAGATGGGTAATCTGTTGTAAAAAATGACTAATTTGTCTCAAAAGATTACCAATCTGTTGCACTAGATGGGTAGTTTTTTAAGATAAATTGCACCAGATGATCCATTTGTTGTAATATATGAATCATCTATTTCAATATCTTTCCTTTAGTCAAATTATTTTACTTTACTTGAAAAAATACTTACTGCATCATCTTGAGGGTTAAAGAGATCAACCTCCTTAATTATTGTGTTGCTCTTTGCAGCCAACCACCTAAGGATCCTTGGATGAGAAACCTCATTTGAATAATCCTTGACTTGCTCTCGGAGGAGAGGAATGACTTCAAATGACCAAGCCTAAAAAATGTAAACAGAAAGCAAATAAAAAAATTCATAATAGTTATTCAATATAAACTAATGCAAGAGTAAACAAATAGTTATTAAATTTCCCATGAAAGCCCAAGAAAAGCCGTATAAGGTGATCATCTTTGGGGATAGCTTTGTCAATAAATATTTGACAGTCAACTTATAGTTGTCATATCCCTAGGGATTATTATTGAATTTCTCAAAATCCTTAAGAAGCTCCAACAAATCATCTTCTATGACTTTGTAGACGTCTCTTGCTAATATAATGGAATGGGCAAACTAAACTAAGCACAATTTATCCTTTCACTTATTTGGTATGACTTTATCCTTAAGATCTTCTAACAACATCGTGTCTTTGTATCCATGTCCAACAATGTCCAACAGCCCATCTATTTTTTCCTTGCGTTTGTTGGTTTTGGTACGTGGTCACTTGGACGATGTCTTGCCTTTATTTGATGGTGGTGGTTTGGCTGTCCTGCTTGCCTTGGAATTTTTGAGGGGTGTTTCCTTGATGAGAGGTTCTTTTGGACGTCGTATCTCAAGCCTGTCACAATGGCAAACTCTTTCATGACAAAACAAACCAACATGCCACAGTAGTTGATCCAGATTTTATTCATCTTTTTGCCCCCTTCTCCAAATCTTTATTACCCCTACGTACTTGATCCTACGCTTGAGAAGATCATACGCCATGCTCATTTGGAAAAAGGCTTTGTTGTCCCCAGGCAGCTTAAGAAAGTATCTAAAGTAGCTCTTTGTACAAATTCCTCTAGTTTTTTCTTCTTCATAGTATTCCTAAACTCATCAAAAGGTTTCTCCAACTGAGATTTAACTACAAAATCACTAGTTAGTTCTGTAAGATTATCTATCGGCATCTCAACTTGAAATATGTCAATACTAATAGTTTTGATAGGATCATCCTGGTATCTCGATCTTAATTCACATCCCATTGGTCATGCATTATCATCATATTGATCATTATTATCTTTCTCACTTTCTACTTCCTCCGCTTCTTGTTTATCTTCTTCTTTTTACTTCTCACTTTTATTTTCCTCACCACTCTCTGCAGACCCTTCCCCACCTCCCTCAATATCATTTTCATAACTTTCCCCAACTTTACTTTTCCCAGGCTAAGATTATTCAGAAAGCTTCTCCGAATCCATCTGTACTCTAGCCTTTCTAGTTAGGTGGTCAGAAGTTGATCCATTTTCAGTTTCTTTTATTTTGGGAGTCATTTTTTACCTACAAAGAAGAGAAAAACAAAAAATACATTACAATTGATGTCTGCATAATTCTTAAACAAAGGTAAGACAAAATTCAACAAATTTTTACATGTCACATTACAAAAAATATTCCAACAGATAACCCTATCAGTTGGAACAGATGAATCATCTGTTACAATAAATGTACCATCTATTGCAACAGATGAACAACCTGTTGGAGGAGATCAAAACAGTCTTGCTACTAGTTTGTTTTATGGAAACGACTGAAACATTTGTTGCAATAGATGGGGAATTTGTTTGAAGACATATTTTAATATATCTCAACAGATGCTCCACTTGTTGCAATAGATGGACAACCAACACCAATACCATCACCTACACTAACACCAACACCACCATTACCACCACCACCACCACTACCACCACCTTCACCAAGACCCCCAAAACCACCACCACAAATACCACGACCAATACCACTAATACCAACACCACCAACACAATCAGCAATACCAAGACCACCACTAATACCAACACCACCAACACCAACACCAACACCAACACCAACACCAACACCAATACCAACACTAACACTAACACTAACACTAATACCAATAATATGAACACCACCAACAATACCACAAACACCATCTAATAATACCACAACAGTCAATAGAATAATGCCATAAAAACTAGGGTTTTTTTGAGTTCTTCCTATATTTTTTAGCATCAAAACTCAAAATTGTCAATCCATTCTCGAAGATAATACAATTAAAAGTCTTTTTTTTTATTATTAACTAAAAATTTCTAATTTTTAGAAAAAGGAACAAATGTAGAACTCTTATCAAACTTTACCACCTTCAAAAAGAGTGAAAATGATAGATACAAGTTAGAAAAAAGTGAAAAATAACAACTATGTGGTCGAAAATAAGAAGAAAATCGATCTGTTATGAAGGATTGATCAATATATTGGGTAGTTGTTGTTTGTATTATTGAGAGAGAAAGAGTAGAGAGAGAACTCGAGATTTGAAATGATAAAATATTTTTCCCACAAATGGTTGATTTGTATGGGTTGATTTGTATTTTAGAAAAGAATGACAACTTTTGAAAATGTTAATTTGGTCTGAATTAATCTTAATTAATTTTTTAAAAGATATAATTTTTAATTGTTTCAAACTAAATTGTATTAATTTCACTAAAATTAATTTTAGTTATTAAGTTTAATTGGAAAATTAAAGAATTTAATATTAACTTAACAATGGCTAGATATGAATTGTTTCAATTCAAATTGATGGCTAAGGTCAGGACAATCACAATACTAACATCATGCAATTGCAACTACTTAATTGAAATTGTAGTTGAACCTATAAAATCATCCCTAATTGTAGATAAATCAATTTAGATATTTCAAATAATGACTTGATATGAATCGTTTCAACTCAAATTGATCAATTGATGACTCAGGTAAGGACGAACGCAATACCAATATTATATAATTGCAACAACTCAATTGAAATTTAAGTTAAACCTATTAAATCATCCCTAATTATAGCTAAATCAATTTAGATATTTCAAACAGTGGCTTGATATGAATCGTTTCAACTCAAATTGATCAACTGATGACTCAGGTCAAGATGACCGCAGTACCAACCTCATGCAATTGCAATGACTCAATTGAAACTGCAGTTGAACCTATGAACTCATCCCTAATTGTACCTAAATAAATTTAAATATTTCAAATAATGGCTTGATTTGAATCATTTCAACTTAAATTAATTAATCGATGACTCAGGTCAAGACGACCGCAATATCAAAATTATGTAATTACAACGACTCAATTGAAATTGTAGTTGAACCTATGAACTCATACTTAATTTTAGCTAAATCAATTTAGATTTTTCAAACAATGGATTGATATGAATAGTTTCAACTCATATTGATCAATTGATGACTCAGGTTAGGATGAATGCAATACCAACATCATGTAATTACATCGACTCAATTGAAATTGTAGTTGAACCTATTAACTCATTCCTAATTGTAGATAAATCAATTTAGATATTTCAAACAATGACTTGATATGAATCATTTCAACTCAAATTGATAAATTGATGACTTAGGTCAGGACGAACTCAATGCCAACATCATGCAATTGAAATGATTCAATTGAAATTGTAGTTGAAACTATGAAATCATCCCTAATTGTATCTAAATCAATTTAGATATTTCAAATAATGGCTTGATATGAATCGTTTTAACTCAAATTGATCAATTGATGACTTAGGTCAGGGCAACCCCAATACCAACATCATGCAATTATACTTGAACCTATGAAATTATCCCTAATTATAGCTAAATCAATTTAGATATTTCAAATAATGGATTGATATGAATCGTTTTAAATCAAATTGATAAATTGATGACTTAGGTCAGGACCACCGCAATACCAACATCATGCAATTGCAATGACTCAATCAAAATTATCGTTGAACCTATTAAATCATCCTTAATTATAGCTAAATTAATTTATATATTTCAAATAATGTCTTGGTATGAATTATTTCAACTCAAATTGATCAATTGATAATCAGGTCAAAACAACCGCAATACCAACATCATGCAATTGCAATTACTCAATTATAATTGCAGTTGAACCTATGAACTTATCCTTAGTTATAGCTAAATAAATTTAGATATTTCAAATAATGGCTTTATATGAATCTATTCAACTCAAATTGATCAATTGATGACTTAGGTCAGGACGAACGTAATACCAATATTATGTAATTGTAAAGACTCAATTGAAATTGTGGTTAAACCTATGAACTCATCCCTAATTATAGATAAATAAATTAAGATATTTCAAATAATAGCTTGATTTGAATTATTACAGGACTAACCTATTGCAACAGATGACACATCTGTTGAAAATAATCAAATAATTATAGATATCTATTAAAATAAATGTTCAACTTGTTGCAATAGATGACTTATCTGTTGGTCATTAGCAAATAAAAATGCTCATCTTTTGCAATAGATGACTTATCTGTTGTAAATTATTAAACATATAAAGAAATCTATTGCAACAGATGACATACCTGTTGTAAGTTATCAAATAGACGTTGCCATCTGTTGCACCAGATGACTGATCTATTGAAAATTTTTCAACAGATGTTGACATCTGTTACAACATATGACTTATGTGTTTTAAGTTTTTTTTTTTTTTTTTTTTTATATATTTTAAAGCAATTTTCTGTTCGGAATAAAAAAGAAAAAATACAATAGCGGTGAAAAATATTTGTTGGATAACTCAAAAATCTCCTTCTTGAGTTGTCATATCTTATCTTTTCAATGTCACCATCACCGTATCCTCGTTCTCCTCAAAGTGTTTCACTACCATAAATTATTAATTTAATGAATGTTTAAATCCATCTCTAAAATTATCTCTCCTTCAGCCATAAAATAATTTATCTCTCTTCTTTCTCTTTCTCTTTCTCTCCTCTTTGAGGTAAATCCAACCGTCTCTTTTTTTCTTTATTTTCTCTCTTTTCGCTCCTCTTTTTCCTGAGGATCCTTTCAGATCTTAGTCGATCTATATCTTTTCTCAACTGAAATTGGTATTTTGATTTCTTTACTTTTGACATGGCAGGTATGGTTCACTATTGCTCTTACCTTCTCATCTTCTTATTTGCTTGTTATTTAAATTAGTTATTTACATATATTGTTTTTATTTATTTACCCATTACCTATATCCTATTTATTGAGAAAATTAAAGGAAATATGTCTTTTAAGTCTTGAATGAATGAACCATTATTTTTTTTAAAATATGTTAAAAAAGTCATCTGTTGGGAGAACTTAAAAAGCCTTGTTGGTAGTATCATTTTTTTGTTTGTCTTTTGTTTGTTTCCTTGTTGTTGATGCTGTTGTTGGTGTTGTTGGAATATGTGATGTTGGTGTTGTTGATGGTATTGAAACATATGGTATTGTTTTCTTGTTGTTGATGTTGTTGGAACATACGGTGGAAGATATTAAAATAGGTCTTACAATAGATGACCCATCTGTTACAACTGATGAATCAGATAGTGGAATAAATCCAAACAACTCTTACAATAGATAACCCATCTGTTGCAACAAATAGATCACCTGTTTGAAGAAATCAAACCAGTATCAAGGTTGGTTTGATTTATTCCAACAGATGACCCATTTGTTGCAATATGTCGGTCACCTGTTGCAACAAATATGTCACCTTTTTCAATAGATGGCTCATTTGTTGAATAGATGGGTAATCTATTGCAACAAATGAGCCATCTGTTAGAATGCTTGTTGTAATCTATTGTATTTATTGAATTTTGTGTTACCCTTTTGTTAAATTAGACAGACATCAATTGTAATGTTCTTTTTGTTCTTATCTTGTTTGACATCAATTATTTTTCTCTTGTTTGTAATTAAAAAGAAGTTAACATAGATCAACTTTTCCACGACCAACATAAAAAGTTTGAGTAAAGATGGGTTCGGAGGAATAAGTTGCTTACAGATGGAACCGCTTTATATGTTGTAGGTATGTATTACTGGTCATGTTATTGTGAAAACACAGATAAAGTAAATTTAATACACCGCACTATTTTTAGTTTGATTCAGCTCTTATTTGCATGCATAAGGGGTTTAAGGCCTAAAAATTTCACTAAGTATTAAGGCTTGAAATTTTCACTAAGTGTTGAGAACTTAGTTATTTTCAAGACTCCTAAACTTTGAGAATTTTTAATTTGGTCTTCCCAACCTCGAGACATTGGTTTTTGAGTTAAGTCATGTTCAGGGATGTAAGAAGTATGTCTCAGAGGAGGTTCAGATTCTTTGAACAAGGTTTGGTGTATGTTTGGATCACGAAACTAGTAGGTTACTGCGATAAGCCTGCGACGCTGGATTAGTCCTAATGTCATGCAGACCGTGTCATGGTGGGGGGAAATGAATGACCGCGATTAGACCGCATCGCGATAAAATTGTTACGTTTGGTTCCAAATTTAAATGACAGAGGGCTAATTGGGTCTTTTCCCCCTCAACCCAATCATTCATAACATGACTTGGGAATCAGTTAGGGCATAATTTTTTCCCTCTTCTCCAATTTTTCTCCCAAGAAAGCCATTTCCTTTTCCCCAAGAACACTAATTCAATTCCTTTTCCCCAAGAAATTAAGAATTCAAGTTCCCCAAGTTTAAGAACCTTCAAGAAAGCATCAAGAATAGAATTTTCCTTTCAATTTAAAAGCTTAAGGTATGTGGGGTATTCATTCATAGGTCCCTTTCACCCATGGAGCCCTAAAACCCTCTTTTCAATTAAAGAACAAATTTTTCTATCATTATTGTATTTTATATTGCTTAAGATGAGTTTAATTCATATTTTTATTGTAATTTAAATGCAACTCAGTCTATGTATGATTCCATGCATGATTTGAATATACTCCTATGTATAAGTCTATGCTTTCCACATGTTTGATGAAAAACCCATGTTTTGAGTTAAACCATGATTCAATATAGTTTAAGTTTAAATGTCATGTTTTAATGATCACTCAGTGCTGGTGGATTATGAATACCCGATACCTACGTGTTTTACATGATTTTCAGATTTTCAAGTATGATTTAGTTAAACCATGAATATCCTTACTTATTCAGTTATTATGATTATGATGAGCACTATCAGAAATAATATTCAGTTAAACTTAATTCAGTTCAGTAACAGTGTCAGTTCAGTTGAGAGTAGAATTTAGCACCGAGTAAACCTAGGGATGGGGGCTCACCCACCAGTTAGGACTGGGTCCTTAGTAACAGTCCCTAAGTTCCAGAACTACGTAGCCAGTGTATGATTATGAAACATCACCCACCAGGTTAGGACTAACACTCTCCTAGGGGTCACTCGCTAGTTAGGACTAACTCTCTAGTCCTACGGGACATCAGCCTTGTGGATCCACATCGTCAGCCAGTGTTAGTACCATGGGATGGTACTGACACCCTTCTAACTGGGGTCACAAATTGGACCCCAATTAGCTCAGATTGGGGTATGTCTTTTATATGATACCTCCCATAGTCTCAGTACGTTATTCAGTGTATAGTTAGTTTAGGTTTGATTGACCAAAGCATACAGATTTACAGTTATTCAGTTATACAGATTCGTCTCTTAATTTACAGATTATTTCAAAAATATGTATATGCTTGGTCTTTCATTCTCAGATATTATAGTTTTCATGCATTCATGCTAAGTTATTTCATGCTGTTCAGTTAGTCCTTATCTCATATGCACAATACCCCATGCATTTAAGCCAGATCTCATCTCATATACCAGAAAATTCAAAGTACTGATCGCATACTCTTCTTTGCTCTATGTTGTCTTATAACATCGGTTCGGACGCTCAGTTTTCTAACTACTCCTAGACAGCTCAGCGTACCCAGCAGTAGTAGTAATGAGCCTCATCCATCGAGGACATGATTACTTATTCTAGTTATTTTGGTAGTTCTTTATATTCATTCAGTCGAAGTTAGTTGGGGGCTTATTCCATCAATTCCTCAGTCAGTTAGATGCTTTTTAGGCAATAAGATAATTAGACAGTCAGTTAGATAGTTTTTCAGCTTACCAGTCTTTTCAGTGTTATCAGTTATTCTAAATTGATAGTTAGATTCAGTATTTCATCATATGTTTCAGACTTGTGGTTGAACCACATTTTCAGTATTCAGATTAGTATTACATTCAACAGTTTATCTTCCACTCACGCGTACTATTGTTATTTTATTAAGTGCTTATAGAAGGTACTAACTCATGGATTATCTTGTCGTCATTTGTGACCGAAAGCACCATTGTCACGACTAGGGGGTAGCCTCGGGTCGTGACAGTACACTAATTTTATGAATGTTGTTCTTTACCGATTAGGCATTAATTATTCAAACAAGATATTACATTTTACAGTTAAGATTGATAGGTTTGAACTGGTAAGGCTGAGGGACCAAGTAGGTGGTGTAGATACCCTATTACGATTTAATGATGGTTTTGCTAATGTTTATGTGTCAAGTTTATAGAAGGGATCAAGTTTTGGTGGTAGCGTAAAGATTCAATAGTGATTGGCCTGATTTTAAGGGTTCTATGGACTTTTGAAAGGCCTCCAAAGCCTCGCACTACTGCAAACAAAAATGAAAATCAATATAGTTATTGTTCTGGTCCAAATTTATATGGCTTGGTTGCTCGGGGTGATGATTATACAATAGAAATTGTTTGGGAGAATATCTGCTGGGGAAGGATAGGTAATGATGACTATATATCAACTCAGTCCTTATTAAAGAAGAAGCATAGGGCAGCAAGGAACGTGTAGCAAATTTGGCCGATAAAATTTACATAAAAAATGAAAAAACTGAATGAGCTAAAAAAATAAAAGTGTATCCAAAAATGAAAACACGTCACTCGTTGTTGAAAAGAAAAATGGTGAAGTGGACTGGAGCTAGACGCTTTGCTAGGTAACTACGACTAATTAGCGTGACTTGAATGATGACCCACCAAGCACATGATTAGAACTCAAAGAAAGCAGCTTAGCGAGAATCGAGGGGTGGTAAGATAGTGCAACACCCCATATTCAAGTACGCGTATTGACGTATTTAAGTACGTGTATTAGTCTTATTTATATGGAATTAATTTTTTTTATACCGGAATTTGCCCGTCGATGGTTCCATGCGAAGGTTATTGAATAAGCTTTCCAATGATATAAATATTTCCAAAAACGGATAGGTTTTGGATGTAATCAAGCACGTTCGAAACTATAAAATGGTGGCCGGGATATTTGGGTATAGTAAATGTGTAGGAAAATTTCCTGCACACAAACTACTAAGGCCAGCCGAATTTTTGGGTCAACTTCGAATGATCATAACTTCCTTAATATAATAAACTGGGAGAGCTGCTACCTATGAAAAGAAAGATCTTTGAGTCTTGTTTCCAATTCAATTGGTTTCATCCAAATCCAACGTCTGAGTAAAGAGTTATACTCGTTTTACTTCAGCCTATCAAAATAGATATTTAGGGTCAACTTCAAACGACCATAACTCCTTGTACAGGACGAACTGGGTGGCCTACTTTATATAAAATTAAAGACTTTTGAATTATCCTTCCAACGATATCAATTTCACCCAAATCCGATATCGGAGCAAAGAGTTATGGTCGATCTACTTTAGCTTATCAAAACAGTCCACCAAAGGACAGATTTGACATTATTTAAATTTTAAAGGCATTTTAGTCATTTTCTATTATATTATGGACGGGAATATATGTATATATACATGTATATGAGTTCAAAAACTCATTTTCATCATCAATCATTGAGAAAGAACAAATCCTAGCCAAATTTGATCTTTAAATTACTTTTGATTCAACCGTAGAAATTCCAAAGTAATCCGATAACTGCGTTTGTCATCTCGAGAGCTTCGAACGACACCTATTATTTGTGCAAACAGGATTTCATAATCAAGAGGTGAATTCTAAGGTATCAATATTGTTTGCCTTTGTTCTTTTCTATATGTATATGTGTTATAGAGGATTATATATATTGGTTGTTATGAAAGGTGATGAAAATAGGGTTATGTACTATTTTGCATGGTTTGATTGTATTGAATTTTAAATGTGGATATGTTAATTGAGTTATGGAAGGTGGATATGGTGATATACTATTGAATTGATGATTATTTATGTCTATGGCTCAATTTGGTTTAATGGATTGGTTGGAAGGATAAATGAATCCAAACTTGATATTGGAGGATGTTGAATGAATCTGCATGGTATGTGAATGTAATTGGAGTATAAGAGGGTTAAAGTGACACCATTTATGGTGTAATTAAGGCTTACTACTTAACCACTAGTTTGGTGAATTCAAATAATTGAATTGTGATATGTTTATTGTAGATAAGTAATCCAAAAAGACGGAAAGTCCATTTGGGACTAGTATTGAAGGTTGACAGTCAGGTATGTAAAGCATACTCTATACCATATCTTTGGCATGAAAGTGAACAATTGTTCTATTAAGAAAGTTTCCAAAGTTATTCAGTAACATGTGATCCATAATGGTTTTGTATGATGTCCTACGTTACCAATGAACTTCTTTCCACCCTATAAGATGTCAAGACATTCCAATACTTACTTGTTTTCCAAATCTTACATGTTTATTGCACTAATGAATGTCAAAGGTATCCGGTTACTCAAATAAGATCCACGTGCTATTAATGACTCCGAAACGTTTCATTGATTACCAATAAGTTCCTACTTCATTGTTATGGCATTGATGACTCCAAAATACTTCATTGATGTGCTAATGAGTTCTTATTTCATTATTATTGCATTGATGGTCTATTTATATGTCTCTTATTGATGTATCATTGTTTCAAAGTATCAAAAATGCGGTGGCGACCGAAATAACAATCTAAAAAATTAATTGAACTAAGTGATGGAAGTTCTCTCTTATCGGGTGGTATCCTAGGGGCATAAGCCTATCATGGGTCGATCCCTATTTATGTGTTTATGGGTGGTATCCCAGGGGCATAAGCCTATCATGGGTCGATCCCAGTTGATATGTACTGGAGGCAGCCTAATGGTCACAGTACAGTACAATAATGATTACAAAGATGATAAGAATGAAGGTAAAGTGATTGAATAAATACAATGTACAGGTTGTCACAAGTTCTAGTAAGTGTGGTCCACTCCTATTACGATTTATTCACTTGTTTCTGATTTTTATTGAGCTCCTATATCATATGTGAGTATCTACAACTTTACATACTCAGTACATATTTTGTAATGACGTCCCCCACGGGGGACCTTCATTTCATGCTGCAGGCACAGGTACCTCAGCTCATACACCGCACAAGTAGAAGCCAGGATATCCAGCTGCTTTTGGTGAGCTCCAGTTTTCTTCGGGGCTTTCCGTGTCATATCCAGTTACTTTTGGTATTGTATAAAAGTTAGTTATATAGCGGGGTGTGTCCCGACTTTAGTTAAACTCTGTGTATTGTCTAGAGGCTTTGTAGACCTAATGTATAGTCAAGGTGGCATTTTGTTAATAGACGTGATGTCTCCAACAGCCAAGTATTGTATATACATATATATACAGGTGATTATTTTCTTTTATATGCGACATGATGCTGTCCGAATTTCAGGTTGTAATAGAGGTATGCATGGGAAGTATAAGGTTATGAGCTGGTTCTCCAGGCTTCCTCGGTTATGGGTGCCAGTCCGCCCCAATAGAATTTGAGGCGTGACAAAAGTGGTATCAGAGAAGTTCGTCCTAGTGAGTCTACAAAGCCGTGTCTACGTAGAGTTTGGTTTATCGGAGTGTCGTGCACCGCATCTATAAACAGGAGGCTATGGACATTTAGGAATTATTTCTTTTCTTCATGTCTTAGATCGTGCGATAGAGCCTATATTGTATATGAAGTCATAGTTGACCACTGAATTCGTTTGTTTATCTTATTATAGTAATGATGCTGGTTACCAGAAGCAAAAATATCGGTAAGCAAGTAGATATGGCTGCGGGAGAGGGGACTAGTAAGTCACCCACTATACCAGCTAATCAAAGTGAGGCTTCAGCTGAGCATGCATCAGAAACTTTCTCCACTCCGGAAGAAATAAGGGGGAGGAGAACTATATCTCCAGAGCCACCTATTAATGCTGTTGATCAAGATCTTAGAAATGCAGTGCAACTTTTGACTCGTATAGTTGCTGGGCAAGCTCAAGAGCAAGCCATTCCTACCACGGGCCCTAGTGATATAGATAGGGCAGCTAGCCTTCGAACACAGGATTTTCTTAAGATGGATCCTCCCACTTTTACTGGATCAGATCTTACCGAGGACCCACAGAACTTTATTGATCAAATTCAAAGGGCCTTAGATGTTATGCATGTAACAGGTAGAAAGGCAGTGGAGTTAGCGGTGTATAGATTTAAAGGGGAGGCTATATATTGGTACGAGGACTAGAAACTATCTAGGGGTATTGATACACCCCCACGAGTTCAAAGAGGCATTTTTTGATCATTATCTTCCATTCGAGATTCGTCAGGCCCGTGTAGATCAGTTTTTAACTCTTCGTTAGGGGAATATGAGCATGAGAGAGTACAGTCTCCGATTTAATTCCTTGTCGAGATATGCTCCTAATATTGTATCTATTATGGATGACAGAGTTTATCAATATGTGGATAGGCTAGATCCATATCTGGTTAGAGATTATACTATTGCCGCTTTGAACAAAGATATGGACATAGCGAGGATCCAAGCTTTTGCACAGAAAATGGAAGATCAGAGGCAGATGAGAAGAACACAAGAATTAGAAAGAGGATATTCCAAGAGGGCCAGATCTATAGGGCAGTTCATGGCATCCCAAGGAGGGTTTAGACCACAGTTTTCTGCTAGACCACCTAGGCCATTATCCTCTTATTCTGCAGCTAGTGCCCCACCACAGTTCCAAGGGTCCAAAGAAAATTAATTTGGGCACAGAAGTGAGAGTCAAAGTTCGCAGACAGTGGGGTACCAAGGGCAAGGGAATATGAGCCAATCGAGACCTCCTCGAGAGCCATATAATAAATGTGGAAGGTATCATTTGGGCGCATATCGGCTGGAGACTAATGTTTACTTTTGGTGCGGTATGTCGGGGCATATGATGAAAAAATGCCCACGAAGGGGCATAGAGGGTATGACACGACCTACGGGGTCATTTGTTACATCATCATCATCGATGCCTTATTCAGGAAGGGGTGCACAACCAATGAGTCATGTTAGAGGTGATAGAGGAGCCACGAGTTCTAGCGGGGCTTAAAATTGTATGTATTCTCTAGCGGATCGACAAAATTAGAGGCTTCCCCAGATATGGTTACGGGTACGTTGTTTATCTTTTCATTCGATGTATATGCCTTAATTGATCCCGGTTCTACATTATCTTATGTTACTCCATTGGTTGCTGGAAAGTTCGAAAGAATACTCGAACTGTTAGTTAAGCCATTTGAAGTGTCCACACTGGTTGGGGAATCTATTATAGCTAGAAGGGTTTACCGAAACTGCATAGTAACTATTTGTGGTCGTGATACGATGGCTGATCTTATGGAGTTAGAAATGGTAGATTTTGATATTATAATGGGTATGGACTGGTTGGCGTCTTGTTATGCCACAATTGATTGCTGCACGAAAAAGGTATATTTTCATTTTCCAAATGAATCAGTCCTTGAATGGAAAGGTGAAATTGGCGCGCCAAGAGGTAGATTTATTTCTTATTTTAAGGCAAGAAGAATGATTTCCAAGGGATGCATATATCATTTAGTTAGATTAAGGGATACAAAAGCGGAGCCACCAACTCTTCACGCTGTTCTGGTGGTAAATGAATTTTCTGATGTATTTCCTGAAGATCTACAGGTTTGCCTCCTGAACGAGAAGTAGAGTTTGGTATTGATGTAATACCAGGCACCCAAACAATCTCCATTCCTCTGTATAGAATGGCCCCTACAGAATTACGAGAATTGAAAGAGCAATTGAAAGATTTGCTAGAGAAGGGATTCATAAGGCCTAGTATGTCCCCCTGGGGAGCACCAGTGTTATTTGTGCGCAAAAAGGATGGCTCGCTGAGGATGTGTATTGATTATCATCAATTGAATAAGGTGACTATTATGAATAAATATCCTCTCCCAAGAATTGATGATTTATTTGATCAATTACAGGGCGCCAAGTGCTTTTTTAAGATTGATTTGAGGCCAGGTTACCACCTAGTGAGGGTCAAAGAGAAGGATATACCCAAGACAGCTTTTCGAACATGGTATGGTCATTATGAGTTTCTAGTTATGTCATTTGGGCTAACAAATGCACCCGCAACTTTTATGGATTTGATGAATAGGGTGTTTAAGCCATTCCTGGATGCATTTGTGATAGTTTTTATAGATGATATTCTAGTTTGTTCTAGATCAGAAGAGGACCATGCCAATCACTTACGACAGGCATTGCAGACTCTTCATGATTGTAAGCTTTATGCAAAGTTCTCTAAATGTGAGTTTTGGTTAAAGTCGGTGGCATGTTTGGGTCATATTGTATCTAGTGAAGGGATAAAGGTTGATGCTCAAAAGATAGAAGCTGTGAAGAACTGGCCAAGGCCCTCAACGCCTACGGAGATTCGTAGTTTTCTCGGGTTGGCTGGTTATTATAGAAGGTTTGTTAAAGGATTTTCTTCCATTTCAGCATCCTTAACCAAGCTAACCCATATCCAAATTCCAATAGAATGATGCCTGTGAGAAGAGTTTTCAAGATTTAAAGAACAAGTTGATTTCTACACCCGTGTTGGTACTTCCAGAAGGCACCGGAGGGTATACAGTGTATTGTGATGCTTCTAGAATTGGTTTAGGATGTGTATTGATGCATCATGGTAAGGTAATAGCATATGTTTCTAGACAATTACGGCCATATCAGAAAAATTATCCTACACACGATCTTGAGCTGGCAGCAGTATTTTTGCTTTAAAGATATGGCGCCACTACTTATATGGGGTTCATGTTGATATATATACTGACCATAAAAGCTTGCAATATATTTTTAATCAGAAGGATCTAAATTTAAGGTAGCGGAGATGGCTTAAACTATTAAAGGACTACGATGTTGATATCTTATATCGTCCAGGGAAAGCAAATGTGGTAGCTGATGCGTTAAGTCATAAGGCTATGATGGCGCCTATAGAAAGGCAAGGGATGATTAAAGATCTTCACCAGTTAGCTAGTTTGGGAGTTCGCCTTCTTGAAACTCCGGATAAAGAGCTTATCGTACATAATGCTGCGGAATCTTCATTAGTAGCTGAAGTGAAAGAGAAGCAATATGTAGATCCTATTTTATTACAGCTTAAGGAGAATGTTCAGAGTGGTGCGACAAAGGCATTTGAGCTTACGCGAGAAGGAGTACTTTAGTGCCAAAACCGATTATGTGTGCTGGATGTAGACAGGCTAAGAAAGAAGATTATGACAGAGGCATATTGTTCAAGGTATTCCATTCATCCAGGATCAACCAATATGTATCAAGATTTGAAAGATATGTATTGGTGGAATGATATGAAGAAGAGCATTGCATAATTTGTAGCTGAATATCCAAATTGTCAAAGAGTTAAAGTTGAGCACCAAAAACCCAGAGGTTATATGCAATGCATTGATCTTCCAAGCTGGAAGTGGGACATGATCAACATGGATTTCGTTATTGGTTTGCCTCGTACATCCCGGAAGTTTGATTCTATATGGGTGATTGTTGATAGGCTTACCAAATCCGCACATTTCCTACCAGTTAGGACTACTTACACAGCTGAAGAGTATGCGAAGCTGTATATTAAAGAGATAGTCCAATTACATGGAGTGCCAATCTCTATTTTTAAATAATCAAAAAGTCACCAGTTTGGATTAATTAAGGTATATGATAATAAAAAAAGAGGTGATCAGTCGTGACTTTTTGTCTAACACATTCAAAATAGCTGATGAATCAAATTACTCATCTTTTGCAACTGATGAATCAACTGTTAGGTAAAATTAAAATAGCTCCTCCAACAGATGGTCAATCTGTAACTATAGATAACCCATCTGTCACAACAGATAACTTATCCATTGCAACAAATGGCTCATTTATTGCACACATAGCTCATTTGTTGCAACAGATGGTAAATCTGTTGCAACAGATGGGTTATCTGTTGCAACAAATCAATAAAAATGATTATAGAAAAGGTGACGAGTCTTCGATTATTTAACTGAGAAAAATGGTTATTTTATTTTAAAAACTAATTAATATTAAGAAGCTGAATAATGATGACTTTTCACAATAATAAAAAATTCACCACTTTGATTTAATTAAGTCATGACTTTTCACAGTAATAAAAAAGTCACCAGTTTGAATGTAATTAATAAAATGGAGGTGAACAGTCATGACTTTTTGCCTAACACATTCAAATTCATGCTCTATAAATATGTCCCTCCTTACTCGTTCATTCTACTCTACTTTATTTATTTCTTGCATTTTCTCTTTCATATTACAACTTCAATCCCTTCTCTTCAAAGTGCAGATTCTTTTTTCGTTGAGGTAAGTTTTTTTTTTTTGTGTAAATATACCAGTTGGTATTATACGTTGTATTATATTTGGACTCTTTTATTTACTTTTGTGTTTACATTTTTTGCCAATTCAAGCATGTTCTAAATATGGCTGATCCTGTTTGAGACTTGCTATTCTGCGCGACACTGTGCGAGAACTTCAGAGGTAGGTTAATGAAATCCAGTGGCAGTTGGCCTCTGTAAGAGTAAGATGCTCTGAGAGATTCACAGGCTGAGGAGGCCCTACTTCCAGGGGTGGGCATTCGGTTTGTTCGATTCGGTTGTTTAATATTGATTCACTTTTTAAATTTTTGGATTGATGAAAATGACAATCGTAATCAAACCAAAATAAATTTGGTTTGGTTTGGTTTCTACAAATTTGGTTTGGTTATTTTGGATTTTTATTTCAGTTTTGAAGATTAAAGTAGCGAACCTTCCATTGTCATATCTGTTTTTGAAATGTTGTACATTTATGTCAATTCCTCATAAAATACCAAGCAAACATGTCAATGATACAAACATGTTGATGATACAGACACCTCAAGCACCATAGGTGTTACTTATTATATAAGACTTACGAGAATATGGAAAACAACAATACCATTAGAATATGGAAATCTGTTGTTGCTCTCAATATTATCCATCAAATCACAGTACTTTGAGTCTACAACTACAAATTCTAATTATCGCCACAACAATATCACAAGACATGAATTTAGGGACGTAAATCATAAGATTAGGGTTACTTATGATATATTTATACTGAATATATATATATATATGTATATATATAATAAAAAATATATATTATTTATATAATTTTGGTTTTTTGGTTTGACCAATTTTTTTTGAAAAAATAAAAAACTAGACCGCTTAACCTAATTTCTAAAATTTGAAACCGAAACCAATCCAAAAAACCAAAAAATCAAAATCAAAATTAAATTTCTATTTGGTTTTTTGATTTTTTCTGATTGAACCAAAAATATGCCCAACCCTACCTGCTCTGCCGGCTGTGAATAATATTAATAATGATAATAATAATTATGTTATATTTTTTCTTTTAGCGTATATATTTTTATATCGGATCTACCTATCTAATGTGTTTTGTTTTTGTTTAATGAAAAAATTTATGTTTGGTCGGCTTTGACTTTTTAATTCTTATTTAATTTTCATTCTATCTATTTCTTCTTCTCAACAAACATGTCGATGGTTGGAGGTTAGGAACATTTTTGAATCCAGTAGCGATAGCAAGAGTTTTGAGTTCTTTTAACATACGGACCATCTATTGAAACAGATTGGTCATCTGTGGGAGGAACACATTCCATTTTGATGAATTGTATTGTGTTTTTTCAGCAAATGTCCATCTGTTGCAACAGATAAGTAATCTGGTGAAAATAATTTTGTGGACTGTTGTATTTAGTTCTTATTTTATCTTTTTTTATTGATGCACAAGTTAATAAAAAGATATTTTATATAATAAATAATATCATTTACGTTCACAAAAATATGTTAAAAATATCAAAGTCTACAACAAACAACAACACAAGTTTTACTATTACGATGATCATGGTGGATTACGATCTGGGCATGTAGTTCTTTTATGGATAGCGTTCTTACATACGAAGCACTTGTTTTTTCTTGATGGAAATAATTCTCCAACTCCACACCTCCTCTTATATCGCCTTCTTCCCAATTTCATAGTGCTTGGGTCAGTATATGGAGGAGATATTAATCTCCCCAAAAGCTCTATAGGAACCACCCAAGATTCTTCGAGAGGCATCACATTAATATTCTCACTATATGCCATTATATATCTTTCCACCGAATAATATGGAGATGAGCACTCATAAATTTTAGTTTCATATTGTGCACCATATTTGGTTTGAAACCCTTCCATAGCATATGGACATGGTATTTTTTCTAAGTCAAAAACTTTGCATGTACAAGATCTTGTTTGAAGATTAATCGTGGCAGCATTACCATGACCGTCGATACTGAACTTGTAATTTGCTATTTGATGAGAAAATAACCTATTCCCCAAACTGATGTTCGTTGATGTTTTTTTTTCTGCTTCTAGGACAAATTTGGTTTCTGCATTTGCGAACTGCATACGCCATTCATGAAATAATTTTTCATACTTCTTGTTTATTTCATCAAATAGCGCCACGATAGGAAATTCTCTTTCAATATCAAATAATGAGTTTACTGATTCAACTATGTTTGATGTCATAATATTATACCTATACACAAGAATCACTTAGTACGACATCATACTAAAGTTGTAACTCAACCAAGACATTAAATTCATAAGAATGTACCTATTACCGGACAACATGCCCAGCTCCATCTCTCGAAACTGACACGTTCAAGATGTTGTGCTTTCTTGGGATGCATATCTATTATTTCATTGAAATGGTAAAAAATTCATCTCTATTATATGCTTTATCTGCTCTATAAAAAAGAGTCACGACACTTTCATTGTGAAAGTTTTTTCGAATATTATCTCCAAGATGCCTCATGCAACAACCAAAGTGAGTTGAAGTGTAGAAACTTGAACCCATCTTTGGAATACTTGGATACCTATCCGAAATAAAACATAACTCTTCGGTATCTTCTACGCAGCTTCATATTTTTTCAAAAAAATATCCATACGAGGCATCACTTTTCTTGTCGGCTACACAAAAAGTGACAAAAAAGATATGACACTCCACATCCTGGGCCACCACCGCTAGCGAAACTCCTCCATACTTGCTCCTAAAAAAAGTACCGTCGATGGCTATGACTTCTCTCAAATATTGAAAACCAAGATCCAAGCACAATAGGATACAAAAAAGTACTTGAACTTCCATTTTCATCAACATACAATGTTGTCTTACTTTCAGAATTTATGGACTCAAGATTGTAATGGTAGGCATCGAGGATCGCATATCCGTGGTCATGTGTCTCCCTAACCAAGTCCTTGGTAATACCTATGGCTGTATATATTTTCAAATAACTGACCGTAACACCCAATTTTGTAAGGAGTTGATTGGCCATATCACTTGCAGAAGGGCCTTTGCCATTGGGGAATCTATTTTGAAAATATTGACCAAGGACCTTTATTGTGGCGTGAGGATTTTGGCTCTTAATGTGTTTTGAACTACATGTGTGATACTTTTCATAAACATTAATGATGAAACTGTCAGAACTTAAGTATTTCACAGCTCTCAACCATCACTTGCAGTTTGGATTAGCACATCTAAGGAAAAGACTTTACTCGAATTAATCACCTTCTTTAGTCTGAAATCTTTTTTAAACAAGCAATAAACAAAGAAGTAGATAGTTCTGTATTACCTTTGAATGATATTCTCTTGTAAAATCCAATCTCTTCATCTTGACGATTGCCCGACTGTGTTGATTGAGAAGAACTGCCCACCGTATTGCTCATAATAACGGACGTAGGTGTTTGATCATCATCAGGAATACTCATGTCCAGATCATCCAACTTATCATCAAAGATGTCTTGTTGTTGTTTTTCTTCTACAGTCTGATTCTCATTCTCTCTCAGTTTTTCAACCACATACACCCTTGACACTATCCTAGCTGAATTACTAAGATAAATATGTAATCGAACCTGATCGGTTATCTTGAAAGGTAATACCATCTGATTTTCAAAGAAGTTGTGCATGCAGCTGATGACGAGTTCATCCAATTGACAATTCAGTCCATAATAACTGATGATTAAGTTCACAAAGTCATCATACGAAACATCAATTTAGACTGTTATAGCTATTGTATCTAGCATTTCACCCTTCTTCCAATGCCATACATATCGATTGCTCTTCTCTATCCATTCACCATGACAATCCACCCCTATTGTTATTGATCCTTCCATTAGTGGTACCTAAATAAAGACATTTGTTGAAAAAAGTTAATAATGACATCATAATAAAATTAATAATGATCTTATAGTGCCGTAACATGAAACCCAACAAATGAGTAATCTTTTGCAACAGGTGAAAAATATGTTGCAACGAGTCAGAGTTCTGTTGCAATAGATGACTCACCTGTTGGGATTTATGTTGCGATACTATAGAACCTGGAGTTGATTCCCACAGATGAGTTATTTGTTATAACAAGTAAATCATATATTGCAACAAATTATCCATTTGTTGCAACACTTGAAGCACCTATTGGGATAGATGTTACAGTACTAAAGAACCTTTGGAGCTGATTCTAACAGATGAGTGATATGTTGCAATAGATGACGTACCTGTTTCAACAAATGACCCATCCGTTGGAATTGAGTTCAGGTTCTGTTACAACAGGTGACTAATGTAGTTCAACAAATAACTCCTCTATTGCAAGAGATGACCCTCCGTTATAACAGATAACCCATCTTTTGCAACAGATGACCAATCTGTTTAATTCATGTTACGACACTATAAAACCATGAACATGAATCAACATATGAGTCTTCCGTTGCAACAGATGACTCATCTATCGTAATTGATATGTGATCTGTTGAAATAGATTCCTCTTATATTGGATTCATATTTGGGTTTAATCCATTGTTGAAAAAAAACAGTAGTAACAGTGTACCTTAATGACAAATTCAACTAAAAATCATAATTTTACTTACCAAAGTCACCAATGAAGTAATGTCAAAGAGATGTACGAAACAAAATTAAACCTAAAAAAATTAGTCAAGTAGAAGCAGTAACAGTAATAACAACAACAATGGTCAACAAGAAGAAGATGATAATGAAGAAGAAGTTGATGATAATGAAATAGAAGATGGCGAATAAAGCAGCAACAATAATGAACAACAAAAATCGCAAAGAGAGAGAAAACAATAATGGATGAGAAGAGAGAAAAACACACATTTTTTCCATTCGTTTCCTGTTATATTAGGTTAAATTAAAAAACTCGTGGGCTATTCTCAAACTTCCCCAACATTCATAATCCATAATAAAGTAATTTTCACCTATACTCAATTATTAAAACTTGAGTCACCTACACCTCATTTTGAAACTCTTTTGTAACTTTAACTCAATTACCCGAGAAACTTCTCAATTAGCAATTCTATATAAGGAATACTTGATAATTTATTTATTGTAAACTTAAAATTAGTAGAAATTATATTCCTAAACCCATTTTCATGACACAACCCGCCCTGAGGCCTTATCGTAATGGGCGTCCCAAGTCTGACCGGGACCGGAGACCACCCCCGTTACCCAACCCAACCTCCAGCCGCCTGCCTTAAGTTGGCTGAATTCCGAGTATGTAACAAAACAGTGTACAACTCACATAAAGACTCTAGGAATAGATCATATTCCTGATCGACCCAATCGAGTTCAACCATCCATACCAATAATCCAACCTTTTAAACCATACCAAAACAAAGTCCATAAACCTAGCCATAACCAAGGATGTTCCAAAACATAATATAATTAATCCCAAAATGTAATATGATAGAACAGTGAGAAGTGATGTCCGATGATGCCAGCCTCACAGCCTATTCCAATGCCAAGGCTGACACCTATACCGATACCACCCATTCCAACCCATAGAAATACCACAAAGCCTCTAACAAAAAGAGTAATGAAATCCGATTAGGACATACCCCAACCATAGCTAAAACCAATACCCAAAATAAAACCAAAATGTCTAGAAATATCTATAACATGAAATGATGCCATCCAAAAGGATGGAAGCTCACCACTCCAGTCCAAATACTATCCCCGAGTCAAACACTATGTATGAGGAGTAGAATGGCTGGTTCCTGCATAGCATGGGTATACAATCACCAGTAGACAGGGTAAGCATGCCTTTAAAACCTTTACTTGGGCAGTGTAGTTTTGCCATCCTAAACCACCTACAAGCTATATGGGTTTAGCTCCCCCTACTGAAAGGGCTCTAGTGCGTGTAGCTGCACGACCAGGGAAGTATCCCATGGGATGACTAGTACATCCCTAAAAAAAGTGTGAAATCATGCATACGGTCACCAAGACCAACCTCATATCGACAATTATGAGTTTCCAGTTTTGGTCTCCCTGAGACCTCCACCTTCCATAGCTTAGCTACACCTCCCGCCGTTATTGCCCAATTAAAATCAATTTTCAAATAACCACACCATTATCTATTTATAACCAATGTCATTGATATTGGTATCGTCATACCAACCCTTACTTGAAAGTATCATCCATAGCCAACTATTTATAGGTTTAAGGGGACTTTCAAGTACCCTTCCATTTACCATATTAAACCACTTGGGAAACTTCCACGTTGCCCACATGCATAACCAATTAGCCTTTAGCCTTTCCAAACCGTTTAAACCATGCATAATTCTTTTACCAGGTTTAAAACATGTAAGAGTTCCATTAAAAGAAGTCAATGCAATAAACATATCTTTATAAGCATTTTGTCAAACACATTGAGGGCAGAATATGACCAAAACCAATTTCAGTTACCAATAAACCATTCCCATGCAATCCAATTATCCAAAACTACCATTAATGCATAATAAAGTATAATTTAAGCCATGGGAAACCATAACCAACCATTTAACATCAAAACCCCCAAATCATATTTGAAAGCCAAAATTATTTAATAGTAAAACCATGGAAACATTCATATAAACCATGCCTTTAAGTAAATTTAACAATGAGGAAAGAGAACATGCCTTAAACCAAGATGATGACAAAAAGAAATCACCAAGACAAGCCCCAAATTAATTCCTTAGTTGAAACCCTAGCTCCCCTTGCCCAAAAGCTCTTAAGAGAATTATAGAGTGTTGAAGAAGAGTTTCTTAGTGTTAATAAATAGAATAATATGATGAATAACCTCCCAAGTTGGTTGAGAGTTGTGGGACCCTATTAGGATAAGTGGGGAAATGTCCAGAATACCCCCACTTAAGTTGCACCAAAATCTCGTCGATACGACTGACCCACACGAGTCGTACCCTCCGATACAATCAATATCCACCACTCGTAACCTGAAGCTCCACCCTTGGACCAAACACTATCCAGTATACGACTCATCCAACCAAGTCGTAACCACAACATATGATCTATATCCATGACCCGTATCCCCGACAGAATAAAATACCTGGAGGATTGGATACTGCCTACCACACGAGTCCCTGGTACGATTTATACCCTAGATTACGGCTCATGGTGAGCCACTCGTACTCAGATCCAACCTAAGTAACCAAGTCTAAGATTAATTTAAGCAACCAAATGATCCGTAACAACCAATACGACTCGTACCCACAAGTCTTATCCATTCCAGTAACCAAAATGCCCACTAACCAACACTGGTCAGTAAACGATCGAACCAAGCCATCCATTCCCCAACATATGGCTCGTACCCATGAGAGATTAGAATTCCAAGGAATTTTTGAAGGTCCAGAAACTAGGGTGTTCCCGTCTCCCCCACTAGGAACATTCATCCCCAAATGACGGACAAGGTGGGGGTACACGCTAGAGTCATTTGCATTATGTTATCAAATATATTTCCAATCCTTAACAAAGTTCAAAAACAAAAAGGCAAAGACATAAATCTTTCCTTTAATGAATTTTGAAAACAAAGATATGTTGAAGACACATACCTTCCGCACGGGTCCCAGGAGCAAAAAACAAATGTGAATATTTGGACTTCATGTCCTTTTTCACTTCCCAAGTAGCTTCTTTCACCTTATGGTTCTGCCAAAGAACCTTAACAGAAGCCAAATCCTTGGTCAATAACTGACGAACCTGCCTATCCAAGATCTCAACTAAAACTTCTTCATTAGACAAAGAATCCATAAAACCCAATCCATCCAAAGGAACAACCGAAGAAGGATCACAATTTACTTCCTCAACATGGAAACATAAAAGACCGAATAAATCAAACTCAAGCTAGAAGGCAACTCTAGCTCATAAGAAACATTACCAACTTTTCGCAAAATATCATAAGGACCCACATACCAGGGACTGAGCTTTCCCTTCTTGCCAAACCTCACTACTTCTTTCATGGGAGATATCTTGAGGAAAACCTTATCCCCAACCTCAAACTCCAAGTCTCTACGTCTAACATCTGTATAGGACTTTTGGCGACTTTGGGCAGCCTTAAGCCTATCCTTAATCACCTTTACCTTCTCCATATCCTGGTAAACCAAATTGGGACCAAACATGTCCACCTTACCAAGCTCAAACCAACCAATAAGAGATCTACACCTCTTACCATATAATGCCTCAAAAGGGGCCATACTGATACTAGAATGATAGCTATTATTGTAAGCAAACTCCACCAAATGTAGATGCTCAACCCAATTCCACTATAATCAATCACATAGGCCCAAAACATAACCTCCAATATCTGAATAGTTCTTTTTGCTTGCCCATCCTTCTGCAGATGAAAAACAATACTCAGACTCACCTTGGTCCCCAGCTGTCTCAGAAAAGATCACCATAAGTGAGATGTAAACTATGTGCCCCGATATAAAATAATCGAAATAGGCACTCCATGCAGCTTCACAATCTCCTGAAGGTACAACTTCGCATAATCCTTCACCAAAAAAGCGGTTCGCACTGGTAAAAAGTGCGCAGGCTTAGTCATCCTATCCACAATGACCTAAATCAAATCATATTGACTCCAAGATCAAGGAAGAATGGTAACGAAGTCCCTATTGATGATTTCCCACTTCCATTTAGGAAAATCAATTTCTTTATATAACCCTTCTGACCTTATGTGCTCAACCTTAACCTGTTGATACACCATGCACTTGGCCATAAATTCAGCCACAACCCTCTTCATGCCATTCCACCAATAGATATCCTTGAGATAATGATACATCTTAGTTTTGCCGGGATGAACAACATAGGGTGACTCATGCGCCTCATCTAAAACCTTTTGTCGCAGCCCGTCGACATCAGGAACACACAACCTCCCTTGGTATCGTAAAGTACCATCACCACTGATCTCAAACACCACTACCTTTTGCCCACCAATGTCACTCTTGATTTTTATCAAGATAGAATCCAACACTTGCTTCTCCTTAATCTCCGTACCAAGATACGATCGAACCACTTCTTGCACCACCACACAACCATTCTTAAAAAAGAGGCAAACTAGCAGTGAATATCCTTCACCAATTTCCACTTTCCTTCTTTCACATAAGCCAAACTCCCCATGAATAACCTGCTAAGAGCATCAACAACCATATTAGCCTTACATAGGGTGATAGTGAAGACTCATATCATAATTCTTGAGAAGATTAAGCCATCTTCCCTACTTGAGATTAAGCTCTTTCTGAGTGAACACATACTGTAGACTCTTATGATAGAAAAAGATATCCATGTGCATACCATACAAATAACGCCGCCATATTTTCAAAGCAAACACAACTGCCAACAACTCCAAATCATGAGTAAGATAATTCTTTGCATGTACCTTCAAGTGCCTGGAAGCATAGGTAATCACCTTTCCATGCTGCATCAACACACAACCAAGCCCTACCCGAGATGTATCACAGTAAACCACAAACCCGTCATTGACTTTCAACAAAGTCAAAATTCGAGCCAAAGTTAATTTATCCTTCAACTTCTCAAACTCTCTTCACAAGTATCTGACCAAGAAAACTTAACCTTCTTCTAAGTTAACTTAGTCAAAGGAGTAGCTATCGACGAAAATCCTTCCATAAGCCGCCTGTAATACCTGGCTAAACCAAAGAAGCTCCGAATGTCAGATGGAAGCATAGTTCTAGGCCACCTCTTCACTACAACAACCTTCTGCACATCCACTATGATCCATTCACTAGAAATAATATGACCCAAGAAAGTTACACCGTTCAACCAAAACTCACACTTGGAGAACTTGACATACAGCTACTGTTTTTTAAAGGCCTGCAACACCATAGGGTGGTGATTAGCATGATCCACCTCACTCTTTGAATAAACCAAAATGTCATCAATAAATATAATGACAAAGAGATCTAAATACTGATGAAAAACTCTATTCATTAGATCTATAAATGCCGTTGGAGCATTAGTCAACCCAAATGACATCACCAAGAACTCAAAGTGCCCATACCGAGTATGAAAAGCCATCTTAGGGATATCCACCTCCCTAATCTTTAGCTGATGGTACCCAGATCGAAGATCTATCTTAGAAAAAACTTGATACCTTGCAACTGGTCAAACAAATCATCTATCCCTGGAAGAGGATGCTTGTTCTTGATTGTCACCTTGTTCAACTGCGCACAAACAACACTGGTACACCCCAAGGAGATACACTAGGACAAATAAACCTTTTATCCAGAAGATCCTTAAGTTGCTTCTTGAGTTCCCTCAACTCAGCCAGAGCTATTTTATATGGAGGAATAAAAATTAAATGAATATCTAAAATTAGATCAATACCAAACTCTATTTCCCTATTGGAGGAACACTAGGAAGATCATCCGAAAAGACCTCTGGAAACTCATTAACCACAGAAACTGATTGAAAAGAAGGATCTTCCGAGTTAGAATCTTTAACCCAGACAATGTGATAAAGGCAACCTTTAGAGATTAACCTACGAGCTCTAAGATAAAAAATAAACCTCCCCCTAAAAGCTAAAGAAACACCCTCCCATTCTATAACCGGCTCACTAGGGAACCTAAAGATAACCCTACAAGTTTGACAATCCAAAGACGTGAAAGAAGAGTGTAACCAGTCCATACCCAGAATAACATCAAAATCCACCATATCTAACTCTAACAGATCTACCATGGTCTACTTGCCACCAACAAATACCACACCTCCTATAGACTCTCTTAGCAATAACCGAGTCACCTACTGGGGTAGAAATAAAAAAGGGATCCAAAATAATTTTCAGATCAAAACCAAAAGATATAGCCATATAAAAAGTCACATAGAAGAGAGTAAATCCCAGATCAAGCAAATAATATATATTATAAGAGAAAAGCTTTAACGTATCATTAACGACATCAGGTGATGCCTTAGATTCCTATCAAGAAACCAAAGCATACAACCTGTTTCGACCAACACAGAACCAGGGGCAGTAACAAAACCAAAGGCCACCCCACCAGGTGTAGGAGTAGAAAATTAAGCCACAAAAATCTTATTCGCCCCTGTAGCAACCTTATTAATAGGATAATCCTTGAACCGATGTCCTGCCTGTCCACATTTGAAGAATTTGTCCTTTACTTCATTGCAATAACCCCGATGAAAACGATCATAGAACCGACAAAGAGGACATAAAGAAACTGACTGACCTCTATGACAACGCCCAAGCACACACGCAAGTGTAGTGGTCTACCAAGTAGTAAGGTGGCCATAAGGAAGCCAATTATCGATCCCACAGGGACTTAATTCAAAAACAGTTCTATTTTAGTTCACAATTTAGATTCAATTGATGCAAGCGTAACCAAAAAGAGAGTTTGTAATTTGTAAACCAAAGAAAAGGAAACAATGCATAAAATAAAAGTCCTGAAACAATCAATGGGAGAAAACCAAGGGTTAAAGCACTTTGAACAATCATACTATATTATTGAACTTCATTCGTTAACTTGGTTATCTTGGTTGTTGATTCATAGGATTAATTGCATGATCATGGTCTCCCGACCTCTAGCCGTTTACCTAATTTGGACCTTACAACTATATCGTTGAGAGGGGATATAATAACTTAATTAAGTTTATTAAGCTATCATCCTACATATAAATTAAGTAAGGCCTCTAAGTACATCCCTGTCCTAGACACTAATTTGAATTCCTTATTTTATAAAAGAATACAAACCATACTTTGTTTATTCCCATGTTCTCTCTCCCTATTCCCTCTCCCGAGATCAAAAAGTTGAGAATAGATATATTTTTCGGGTGATCAATCCATCAATAGTTAAATCAAGAATAAACAAACAACCAATAATGATAACAAAAATTAAACGAAATCAATCCAAAGCAATAGTACTCATGTTTTTGGCTTTAACCCCGGAAAGGGAGTTTTTAACCACTCATAGCCATAATCAACATCCAAATAATTTTATGAAGGATTAAAATCATAAAAAAAGCTAAATTAAACAATAAAAACCTAAATAGAAGTTGTGGTAGCCTCCAATGATTTCCAAGTTGATCTAGGGTCTTCCAAGATGTTCAAAATGCATTTTAAGACGTTATATTTATAGTAGACAAGTCATAAATCGACCAGGATTAGGTTTCCACGCTAATTTTTTAAGCTGGGATATTTTCCCAATTTTGGTGCTCTTCGCATCATGGTGAAGTGCTAATTACCATAGGACCGCGAAGCGGTGGAATAGCGCTAAGATTCTGGTTAGGACAATTGCGATTTAGCTATTTACCGCGATGTAGTGCCTCCTTCAATGCCATTAGGACTGTGACGCATTGGTGGGTCACTATTTTAGGCCTCTTCTAAATTATTTTGTGTGTCGCACGTTCCCATTGGCCAATTCTACAGTCCACACGCGCCCAAGACATTTCAGGTGTCCAAATTGCACCAAATTTATTATTGTGCTTTCATTGATCCATTACGAGCCTTTTTGAGTTGTTTCCACTTGATTTGAAGCTTTTATATCCTTCATATATCATCATAATCCATTAAAAAAGCATCCTATAGCATTAAACACAACAATTTAGAGCTCAAAACGGTGAACTAGAAACATTACCTAAGCATAGGCTTTATTCACTTTGATCTCTAACTTATTGTTTTGACCCTTGGCTTGATCCAATTGACCCTTGAACATTATCAACAAGTTGTTTCACATATAAATACATAATAAATACCTTATAATCTCATTAAACATGTTATAACCCAACATGATAGAGTAGACAAACATCTAGCTCAAGCTAGTCACACTACTTTTCTCGATTGAACTTTAAATGCTCGAATTGAACCCAAACTCATATGAAAACACCATTAAACATTGTATACACGTACATGGTCACTTAGATGCACATTTATATCATTATCAACACATTAGAAAGATGAATTATCCTCAAAACAAGGCTAAATAGGCTAGAATAGTAGCGCTAGAATGGATAAATTCACCCAACATCACTCTGCTTGCCTGATATTGGACACCCTGCGCTCGAAAATTATCACCACCATGATGAAGCTTGTCACCCAACTAATAAGGAGCACTAGAAGAAGAGTCAAAACTAGAACTCCCTCACTTTTTTCTTCCATTTGCCACCATCCCGACCACTTGAGACTGAGCACCGCCCTGATCAGAAAACCTACTCCTCTTACCCTACCTATCTCCAAACTCCGCCTACTTCATATTTTTATCCTTTATCTGCTGTATATGAACAGTCAACCAAAAGATGTCTATATCCTTAATTAGCAAGGAAGTCTTGCTCTCCAAAAGTAGATCCCGATTCAACCCAGATGCAAACTTCCTCATTCTAGCCCTCATGTCAGCCAATAAATCAGGAGCATACCTTAATAATTGGTGAAACTTCAAGGCATATTTCTTGACAGACTTCCTCCCCTGCTTGAGTTTCACAAAATCCTCCATATTTTCTTACCTCAACTCTTAGGGAAAGAAATGATCCAGAAAAGCACCAGAGAAGACATTCTACAAGGATGACTCCTTCACATCTCCTTTATCCCTATCCCACTTTTCATACCACTGATATACAATGTCTTTGAGCTAATAAGCTGCAAAGTTTACCCTCTTCACATTAGTGTCATGCATCACTGAAAATATCTTCTCCATTTCATCTAAGTAGCCTTGTGGATCCTCATCTACCTTCACTCCATAAAAAGTGAGAGTACCCATCTTCATCAATTGGCCAACCCTTGTGGCATCAACAGACAAAACACCAAACACATCCCGCTTAGCTTGAGCAACGACCAATTTAACAATAGCATAAATAGACTGACAAAATTCTACATTAGTCACCTCTACTTGAGGAAGACTAATAGCAACTGGTGGAACTCCAGAATTATCAGGGATAGGACCTTGAGAACGAAGATGAACCCCAAAAGTAGGATGCATCCCTTCAGCATTATCCGCAGATAGGATAGAAGAATTTTCTTGTGTTCTAGATCTACGAGGCATGATCTGAAAGACGAACAAAAAAGGATTAGAGAAGATTCTAGGACAACTTGAAAATACAATACCAAGAAGGTGAAACATTCCTAAATGCCCTGCAGCCTCTCCCTTATGAGTGTGGCGTGCTACACACCCCTAAAAGAGACTCTACTTGGCATGACTTTGTGGACTCCCAATTGACCATGAACCTAGGCTCTGATACCAACTTAACATGATCCACCCTAGGGCCTTATCGTAATGGGCATCCCAAGTTTGACCGGGACTAGAGACCACCTCCGTTACCCAACCTAACCTCCAGCCGCCTACCCTGAGTTGTCTGAATTCCAAGCATGTAACAAAACAGTATACAACTCACATAAAAACTCTGGGAATAGATCACATTCATGATCGGCCCAATCGAGTCCAACCATCCTATACCAATAATCCAACCTTACCAAAACAAAGTCCATAAATCAGACTATAACCAAGGGTGTTCCAAAACATAATATAATTAATCCCAAAATATACTATGATAGATAGTGAGAAATTATGTCCGATAATGCTAGCCTCATAGATCACATTCGTGACCGACCCAATCGAGTTCAACCATCCCATACCAATAATCCAACCTTACTAAAACAAAGGCCATAAATCAGATCATAACCAAGGATGTTCCAAAACATAATATAATTAATCCCAAAATGTACTATAACAGATAGTGAGAAATTATGTCCGATGATGCTAGCCTCCCAGCCTATTCCAATGCAAGGTTGACACTTACACCTATCCCGTCCATTCCAACCTATAGAACTACCACAAAGCCTCTAACCAAAAGAGTAATGAAATTTTCTTGGGACATGCCACCAACCATAACTAAAGCCAATATCCACATAAAACTAGAATGTCTATCAATATCCATAACATGAAATGCTGACTTCTAAAAGGATGTAACCTTACCACTTCAGTCCAAATACTGTCCCAAAGTCCATCACTATGTAGAAGGAGTAGAACGACCAGATCCTACATAGCGTGGGTATACAACCTCCAGTAGACGTGGTTAGCGAGTGACCGCTAGCATGATCTCATGGTAAGGATAAAATAATGCCATTTATAAAACCAAGTAAAACCATCCATAGGCATACAACCAACCATAAACATATATACATACACACACACACACACATATATATAATTATGCCGGGAAAAAGGATCGGGTTTATCGTGCCTTTTAAACCTTTACTTGGGTTGTGTAGCTTTGACGTCTTAAACCACCCACGGGCTATATGGGTTCAACTCCCCCTGCTGAAAGGGCCCCAATACGTGTAGCCGCGCGATCAGGGAAGTATCCCATGGGATGACTAGTACATCCCTAAAATAAAGTGTGACATCATGCACACGATCACCAAGACCAACCTCATATCGGCAAATATTAGTTTCTAATTTTGGTCCTCCTAGGACCTCCACCTTCCATGGATTAACTACACCTCCTGTTATTATTGTCCAATTAAAATCAATTTTTAAATAATCAAGCCATTATCCATTTATTAACCACGGGTATTGATATAGGTATCGTCATACCAACCCTTACTTGCATGTATCATCCATAGCCAACTATTTATAAGTTTAAGGAGACTTTCAAGTGCCCTTTCATTTACCATATTGAACCACTTGGGAGACTTCCATGTTCCTCACAAGCATAACCAATTAGCCTTTATCCTTTCCAAACTGTTTAAATCATGCATAATTCTTTTACTAAGTTTAAAACATGCAAGAGTTCCATTAAAAGAAGTAAATGCAATGAACAGGTCTTTATAAGCATTTTGTCAAACACATTGGGGGCATAATATGACCAAAACTAGTTTCAATTACCAATAAACCATTCCATGGAATCCAATTATCCAAAACTACCATTAATTTTTAATAAAGCATAATTAAAACCATGGAAAACCATAAGCAACCATTTAATATCAAAACCCCCAAATCATATTTGAAAGCCAAAATCATGTAATAGTAAAACCATGAAAACATTCATATAAATAATGCCTTTAAGTAAAATTAAAAATGAGGGAAGATAACATACCTTAAACCAAGATGATGACGAAAAGAAATCACTAAGATAAGCCCCAAATTGATCCCTTAGTTGAAACCCTAGCTCTCCTTGCCCAAAAGTTCTTGAGAGAATTATGGAGTGTTTAAGAAGAGTTTCTAAGTGTTAATGAATAGAATAATAGGTAAATAACCTCTCAAGTAGGTTAGAAGTCATGGGACCCTATTAGGATAAGTAGAAAAATGTCCAAAATAACCCCACTTAAGTTGCACCAAAATTTCGTCGTAGGGATACGACTGACCAAACACTGTCCAGTATAAGACTCATCCAACCAAGTCGTAACCACAACTTACAATCCGTATCCATGACCCGTATCTCTAGTAGAATAAAATACTTGGAGGATTGGACACTGCCTACCACACGAGTCCCTGATACGATACTACCTTGGCTTACGGCTCGTGGTGAGCCACTCGTACTCAGATCCAACCTAAGTAACCAAGTCTAAGATTAATTTAAGGAACCAAACGATCCGTAACCACCAATACGACTCGTACCCCTAAGTCGTATCCATTCCAGTAACCAAAATTTATCGCACTAACCAACATTAGTCAGTATACGAGCGGACCATACCAGCCGTACCCCAACATACGGCTCGTACCCATGAGTCGGATTAGGTCTAGATATTAGAATTCCAGGGAATTTTCTAAGGTCTGGAAACTAGGGTGTTTCATTTCACCTATGTACGAAAAAAGTCTTAATATTGGCCGCTTTAATTCCATAAGAAAATTCTACAATAAGGTCACAAAAAGCTCAAACAATGTATCTATGTTTAATATATAGTAAAATATTGTGGCAACTGATATGTAGGCTTACACTTCATGATCAAAATATACATAACTTATAGGCTTCATAACTCTTCATATAGTAGTAAGAGATAATTCAAGTGTTATTATTCATGTAAGATTCACATAACTTTGCACTTTGAGTCCTATGCAAATTTATACTTCTATTAGGAATAGGTTTACAAGTATTTGTAGCAAATTCATCCAACAAACAAATTATTGAGTATTTCCTTAATGAAATAGATTGGGAGAAAAATTCAGGATTAAAATCATTTCCTGCTTACCATATGTTCTATAATTCCTTAATCATTAATTCCTCTAATGCTTTTCTTAACCATATATTTTTGGGAAAAATTTATAAAAGTGAATATAGCTAACTTACACTGCAAAAAGATGAAACACACCGACGACCCTCTTAAGTTGGCACCAACTTTTACTTAGACACCTCAAGAGACCTTATTCATTTTAAACACCTCATCATGTAGAATTTCCTTGTGTCACTTTGACTCATTTTTCATAATCAGCTAAAATTATAATGTATGTGTAATACACTCGCGATTGACATGACATGATGACTACTTAAAAGAAGACATGTGGCATTTGATGTAAAATATAAATTTAAATAAATTATAAGGAAAAAAAAGAAAAAACTAATTTTCAACAAAAAAAAGTAAATAAAAACTTATTTTCTATAGCTCACCCCTCCCTCGTCTCCCCTCCCTCTCCCCAAAACCTAATCTCTTTTTGATACTCGCAGTCAAATGAGACTCAATAACTAAAAAGTGATTAAAATAAGCACACTTTTAATGTGTAACCAAAATAAGCTTCACAGAACTTTTTCTTTGATTTGTACAATTTTTTAACAGAGCCGTTAACGCAAAGAATAGTTTTAAAAAAGAAAAAAGGGTCAAAAATATCCCTTTACTTTAAAAAAATTGGTCAATTTTACCCTCAGTCATACTTTGGGGTCATATTTTCCCCCGTTGTTAAGAAAGTTATCAAAGATACCCCTGTTTTTAACTTTTTTCCACCATCACAAGATCATAGTCACTTGGCATGACATTAGGAGTGAGGTGGATGCCACCTGACATGCCATGTCAGCATCAGACCTTTTTAATTTTTTTCCTTTAAATTTTGTTAATTATTTAAGTTTTAAAAATAATTAAGTTCTTTTAAAAGAATTCCGTTAATGAATTCATGGTTTAATGAATTCCTTTAAGTTTACAAATTTTGAATGCCACGTAGAATCGAGCTATTCCGCTTTTCGAACCGAACAAGAATTTTCTAGTCGTGCTTGTCATTACATGTGAAAAAAAAATTGTTGGAAAAAATTAATAAACATAAAGGGAAAAAATTACTAATTTTGCCACGTGAAGTTTTTATTTTTTATTTTTGTTAATTATTTAAGTCATGAATTCTATGCATTTATAAACTTAAAATAGTTTTGCTAATTCTTTTGTTAATTGTTAACAAAATAATTAAGCCATGAATTCTTTTCATGCCAAAAGTTAATATTTTCTAAAAAAAATTAATAAACTTAAATAATTAACAAAACTTGAAGGGAAAAAAAATTAAAATAAAAAAAGGTCTGATGATGAGGTGGCATGCCACGTGGCATCCACCTCACTCCAAATGTCATGTCACGTGGCTATGATTTAGTCATGGTGAAAAAATATTAAAAAAAGGGGTATATTTGATAGCTTTCTTAACAATAGAGGTAAATATGATATCAAAATATGACTGAGGATATAATTAGCTAATTTTTCAAAGTAGAAAAATATTTTTGATTCTTTTCCCTTAAAAAAAAGTATGAAACGGAAGTTCTAATTGGGTTTTGTGATTCAGACCTAAAAGTATAGTTTTGTGGAAAAAATTTAAAGTAAAATGGAAGGTTTACTTCCGTTTTAATTTATAGAATATTAACCGAGCAAAACGCGAATTCCACTTAAGTTTATTGAAAAAAAAGAAAAACAGTAAAACATAACTTAAAACTACGAATTATAATTTGGAATTAAAATTGCGTTTAATTTAAAAAAATGGTCATCTTCCATAGTTTAAATCCAAGCCACAAAGACAAGGATCAAAGGTTGCATAACTTCTGACAATGCAGTATATCATACGTACAAATATTGCACTGAAAAAGTAAACTGGAGAAATCTAACAGACGGAAGCAATACCATAAAGGTGTTTAAAAAGAATTTGAAACAAGTGGAATCAACTCCATAATATATATATATATATATATATATATAATATTCGGTAAATACCAAATATCAAATGGTATTAATATCTTGTATCAAATCCAAGCCCAAATATTGAAATGTTGAAATTTTACTCCCAAATACCATACCAAATACCGAATATCAATTACCAAATTTTTTTATTTGGTTCGATAATTTGGTTTTCGATATTGTATGGCCAACCCTATATACAATAGAAGTGTGGCTTATTTTGGTCATTTTCTAGTTGTTGAGTCTCATTTTGATCGCGAGTTTGTCCCTTTGTTCTACTTCCATTTAAAAAAAAAAAACTTCATTAGATTTTAATTCTTGCTTTTTTTGTGATTGTAGATTGGGTATAGATTTGTTGTAGATTCAATTTGGAGGGATGTTTTGCAGATAATTATTTTCCGATGAGGTTCAACAAAGATAACAGAAATCTTATTCCTTTTGATTTTATTTTTTCAATTTTTTTTGTGTTTTATTCGTTCATGTTTTAGTAGAAAAAATTCAAAATTAGTATGATGATTTTTTAATTTTGTTCTTTCATGTTTTGCAAGATTTTCATGGTGGAAGGTTGACTAGGTGGTAGGGATAAAAAGTGAAGAAGAAGATAAAGGGAAAAAAAATTACAAAAAGAAAACCTTTTGATGCACTAAAAGGAGTGCAACATATACAATGTCTAGTTAGTAGTGTTAAAATGATATAACAGACCTATACTTTAAATGTTTAAAATAAACAAGGTGTAGTGACCCTTTTCTTCGTTATGTGTAAGTTTCTCATTTAAAATTTCATGCTAAATTCTTTCCAAATTTGATGTTATAAATTTTAGGCAAGGCTAGTTTCAAATGAAATCTGAACGAGGTGTGGTCTAGGGTAATTCAGGAATGAATTGGGTAAGTATGATGGTTATTGCTTGATTTCTAATTGGCCAAGATGATAAAGACTTTGTATAATTTTTTTTATGGAATTGAATTTTGGTAAGTAGAACTTCCGGAATTGATCTTAGCGTAAAGAGTATTATTTAGGATGCCTTGAAATTAGAGTGTATTGTGAAAAAAAGGAGTTTTGGGCGAAACTGCTCGCCCATGTCGCTATAACGACGTGCATGTCGCTATTGCAATATGCCCAAAAGCGAAAATGTCCCACTATAGCGCTCAGTCAACGTGGTCAGCAACTGCAATAGTGTGCTGCCGTTATAACGCCAAAATTTATTATTTTATTTTAAAAATTCTGCAAAATAATTTATTTTTCTAAAACAAGTTTTGGGGGTAAGGGAGAGACAATTTTAGGTGAAAATCATTAGCTAACCATCATTTTGCTCCATTAAGATTAGGATTTCAATTCCGTTAACTAGTAAATTGATAATCTAGCCTTAAAATTACTAATTTACGTAGTTCAGAAAGGGTTAATGACTGATTTTAGTTGGTTTTCTGGTGCAAGAGAGTAAGTTTAGATAACAAATCAATGGGTTTTGGTTAATCATCGTTAAAGTTTTCTTACATTTCATTAATTCACTAAATTATTCATGAAATTGGTAGTTCTAGGTAAATTAAGGTAGAAAAGCCCTAGAATGGGAGAAAATGAACATGAATTTAGCCTTAGGGGTTGGGTGTGAGTTATAATCCTCAATGTGGCAGGTCATTTCATTAATTATGTGTTTGTATGTATTTTTAGATCCAGATCAAGCAGAAATTACACGGAAAGACAAGACTCCAGCTTAGTGCCGATGTGCATGCTTGGTTCAAGGTAGGTGATGGTATTATAGTTTAATCCAATTTGTACTATATGTGCATGTTAACTACTTCTTAGTATGAATTATTAGTACATATTGTTTGGGTGGTCAATTCAATGAATTTATCTTGTTATATGATTTTGACCTAATGTATTGTTAAGTAAGGAATGCTTTGGTATTTGAACATTCTCTCGGCTTATAGGTGTAATAAGGTTGGCAGACACTTGTATCTTGGCTTTTGGTACATGAACAAAATTTGTCCCCTATAGGTCATAACTAGAGGATGGTTATGAAACCCATAGCGTATGTGTATGAGGTTTCAGTGTGTTTAGCGGTTCCATGAGTGAACCAGAGAAATATATTATATGTTTGATAATTGATTAAACTTGTCTTGACTTAACTGAACTTGACTTAATCATAAATATCTTGACTTGTTGATTGTAATCCTAAATTGGTAAATTGATACCTGTTGTGTTAAGTGTAGTTAGAATAAGCATAGATTAACTTGTTGTACTACATTTTGATTAAGTGTTCATATTCTTATCTTGAATTGCTTAAATGATCCTATTAGTACACTGTTTTTCTTATCTGTCGATATTAAACTTGATTTTACCTTTGTTAAGTACAACACATATTCAGCAGCTCCTACAAGACCTCACTTGGGACTATAACGTGTGATCCAAATTTCAGGAGTGAGCAGGTTATTTGAGCTACCATGGAATCTCTCTTTTATGACATTGTCCTTTGTTTGGACTTATGTACTCTCCTTTAGTTTTTGAGGTTGCATCCCCTTCTTGACATTCTTAGTATATTTTGGTTTACGACTTTTGGATTCTAGGGTATTTTTTGTTTAGTACTTCTTTTCTCATTTTCATAAGCTGTTACATTGGATGATCCTTATTAGTGAGATAGTTTTCTTCATTTTCTCTAAGTGTTGGTTAATGCTTTTGGGGTTATTAGTTCTTCCATCAGAGAATAAGGTGGGTGCCACTCACATTTGATTGGGTCATGAAAAAGTTGGTATTAGAGCTTAGATTCAACAATCTCGTTGTATCAAAATGGATCCAGTAGAGTCTCACAGAATGATACAAAAATATCTGACTTTTCTTTGGGAGACTATAGGATTTTAGGAAAATTATCATTCCTGTTTCTTTCGTGCTATAACTTGATTCCAATTGGTGACAAATTTTCTTCACTTTTTTTTCTGCAACTGGTGACTACTTGGTCAACTAGAACCCAGGTAATATTCTTTGCATTGATCGGTCCAGCTGCTGAGCCAGCCTTAAGAGGAAGAGAACGAGTGAGAGAGAGAAGTAGAAGTAGAAGTAGAAGGGGACAAGACGCACCCGCCAGAGGTTAAGCTCAATCAACTGCTGGCTAGGTTTATGAAGGGTCAACATCCCCTTCTCTACCTCAGGATTATTTGGAGGAGATAGAAGCAGTATAAGAGTAGGTAATGGAGCACGAGATAGAGGTACCAACTGGTGTTACATACTTATCGCCTATGTCTGCTGAGGTTATTCAATAGGTATTATCTTTTATAAGTGTTTTTTTCTGGTATTGGAGACACTTCTGCTATGCTAGTTGTTCAGGATCCAAGTATTTATCCTATTATTGCTATGGCTTTAGAGACTGATGCTTTTCCTTATTCAATTTTAAGTTCTGTGATGACTAGTATTGAACATGATTTGCTGGCCAAATTTTTGAAGATGAAACCTCCAACATTCCAGGGTACTAAGTCTGAGAACGCTTTTGAGTTCATCATTGACTATTATGAGAGGTTACATAAGATGGATATTATGAAGGAGCATGGAGTTGATTTGTGACTTTTCTGTTAAAGAAAAACTTAATCAATGGTGGATGGCCCATGTTGGACTGTTGATTACTAATTTTACCTTTATTAACTTAGAAGCAGTTTCTTGCTTTGTTCTTAGAGAAGTAAGTACCTCGGACCCTCTGCGATTGCAAGAATGATGAGTTTTTGGCAAAGGTGCAGGGTGATATGTCAGTTACAGCCTATGAGGCTAAGTTCCATGCTTTGTCTTACTATGATACTCAACTATTGTATATTGAGGAGGAGAGGATTTGATGCGATGTCAAGGGTTTTAAGTATGATCTTCAAATTTTGTCTGTGCATATGACTTTTACAGGGAAAGGGTTCAATGAGGTTTTAGATTATGTGAAGAAGTTAGAGAGGGTTACGCAAGAAGGTCAGGACAAGATACAAGCTAAGAAGACCCAAAATGATGAAAATTTTAGTGGATCTTATTCCAAGGAACACAGTTAGCAGACCTACCCATCTCACCGTATTTAGTTAGCATTTCCAGTTTCTACTGTGGATCCAACTAAGGTCTCTTCTTAATCGTAGGTTATTAAGAGCCAAAGGGATTTTTACTCTTCTACTAGTTAACCTTCTCTCAAGTGGGGATGTTACTATACTGATGTTAATGGTCATTATAAGAGAGAATGCCATTTGAGACAGGCGAATGGCCAGGCACAACAGCAGACTCAGGCTATAATTCCAGTAAGTACAGAAAGAGGAGGTAATGATAGGGGTCATCCATAAGATGGATGGGGAAATTAGACATATGGTCGGTGTGGTCGAGGAAATGAAAGCTCAGGGGTAGGAGCACAGTTGGAGAAAAACTTATCCAAATTAATGATTGAGCTCACTGTTATGCCTTTTCAGAAAAGATTGATGTCGAGGCTTCTGATACGGTGATCACAGGTACCATTTCTGTTTGTAACTAAATGACGTTTATTTTATTTGATCCGAGGTCTACTTATTCTTACATATTTTTTCAATTTGTGGTGGGACTGAATTTGATTTGTGATATACTTGGCTATCCTATTTGTCTGTCTACTCCGATTGCTGAGTTTTTCGTAGTAACCCATGTTTACCATTGTTTCTGATTTTTTAGACTTGAATAGATTTGATCATTCTGAATAGATTTGATTATTCTGAATATGTTGGACTTTGATGTAATTTTGGGTATAATCTGATTATCTCTATATCACATTGTCTTAAACTGTAATTCTAAAATAATAACCCTAGATATGCCTGAGATGGATAAACTAGAGCAGGAGGAAGTGTATAAGGTCAAATCAGTAAAAATTATATCATTTGTCTAGGATAGAAAATTACTGGGGAAGGGGTGTTCAAAACATTTTTAGCTCATCTCTGAGATGTAAGTGTGGGGTCCCCTTTTATTGAGTCAGTTTCGGTGGGTTTTGAATTCCAGAAAGTGTTTCCTTAAGATTTATCGGTTATCCTCCAATAGAGATAATGATTTCTGTATTGATTAAGAGTCATATATTCGCCTTAAATCTATTCCTCTCTATCAGATGACTCCAACTGAGTTGAGGAAACTCAAAACTCAATTGCAGAAACTACCTGACAAGGGGTTTATTCATTCAAGTGATTCATTTTAGGGTGCTCCGATCCTACTTGTTAAGAATAAGGATGGTAGTATGAGGATGTGTATTGATTATAGACAACTGAATAAGGTTACAATCAGGAATACATATCCCTTGCCTCACATAGATGATTTGTTTGACAGTGTGACGGTATTTTCCAAAATTAACTTGTGGCCGAATTATCATCAGCTGAAAATTAGTCTGGAGGGCATACCAAGACATCTTTTAGAACTCAGTATGACCATTATGACCTTTTGGTGATGTCCTTAGGGCTAACTAATACGCTTGCATCCTTTATGAACTTGATGAATGGTATCTTTAAGTAATTCTTGAACTCTTTTATAATTGTGTTTATTGATGATATTGTAGTTTACTCCAAGAGTAAGGAGAAGCATGGCATTCACCTTTGCTAGTGTTGGAGATTCTAAGGAAAAAACGGTTATTTGTCAAATTCTCAAGGTGTGAGTTCTAGTTGAGAAGATCAGATTATGATGAGAAAATCAATAAGAATGATGAACTAGGATTGTGTTCCCCATTATGTTCCAACTACATAGGTTGATCATGCTAGAGATCTATTCCAATGTGTTGCATGCAAAATCTAATAAGTTGGGTTCACCTAAACGTCTCTCAGCCTTGGTTAGATGAATTTCACTCTTTTCCTCTAGATCTTCGAGTGTATCACTTTTTGATCCTTGTTCTTGATCTCGGATTAACTATCCCTATTATGGCTCAAGTTATTAGATGACAATTGGTAGCTTCAAATCTCTGTTTTTATTTTTTTTCCTAATCACTTCTTATGTCTCGAGCAAGTCCAGAATTCAGGCAAGTTCTAACGTTGCGCACTCGTTGGAAAGCAATCATAATGAAGATAATACCAATACATGCATGCACACCGGTCTATAATTACCACGCATTTAACCTATTTCATTAATTCATCACGATTCCCACAATTCTAGTTGTAAAATTTAGCTACTCATGGCTTGAGAATCGCAATTACAAATTATAGAAAAAATCATAATAAAAAACTTATAAATTAAGTAGAATAAATCCAGAATATTGAATTCTCAAAGAAAATTTATTAAAGATAGAGAAGAAAAGAATGAACCAATTTTCTCCGGCCTCTATAGCGGCTCTAAGTCTTCTCAATAAAAAAATATACAAGTTTAAAAAGTAATGAAAAATACATAAAAACTATTGTTGTAAAATATTATAGGTGTAAGAAAACCCAAAATAAAATAACTGAGTTCAAAATGGACTAAAAAATAAAAATTCAGTTCGCTTTAGATAACCAATCGACTGCCTAGCCGCCTGAGGACTGTAGCCACCTCATTGTTTTGTTATGTGTCCAAATGTTGCCACATGGCATGCAGTTCTCTCAATTCAATTGTCAAGTGACTTGCTGCATATATGATTATTATATTAACTTTACTTCATTAAACTGTATGCTTGATTTTCTTATATAACTTCTCAATTTTAATTTTATTTTTGTTCTAAATTTCTTCATCTTCATATTAATTTAATCCTATAAATAAAAATATAGTGTTAATCATAATCCATAAAATCAATGCTCAAAAAGAATAAATAAAAATATTAAATATGACATAAATAATGACTATATATATGCACTTTTGGCCTCAAATCAATATCCCACACTTAGTTTCTTGTTCGTTCTCGAGCAAGCATTAAAGCTCATCTCAATTTATTAAATCTAGGAATGACACCACTTTGGTTGATACAAACAATTAGATCATATAGCTCTTCACAATATCAAGTACACTTTAAAATCATTATGCAAGAAATATAAACAAACAACAAACCTCTAATCTCTGAACCTCAAAGATGGACTCCAGGTCATAAATTTTAAGCTTGCTCACATTTTTTTATCATAGAAAGCTAATAACATCACCCATCTACCATGAAATAAGTGCCTTCACAAGAAGAAATAGTTCGCACACTCAAATAAAAGATTGAATCTAAATTAATAACTTAGCATCAAAGAACAACTCTCTCACTCACAAGAACATTTACATGTATGCACAGAGAACCATAGACTTGTCCATTACGTACATCTTTACTAATTAAGCATGCTCGAATAAAATTAAATATGACTTTAACGGGTTGTAATGTTGGCTAGGGAACCGGTAGAAAAACTATATAATAATGACTTATACTTTTCTAAGCACTTTGTATTTTTTTTAGACTTCATCACCCATTTTTTCATCACTTTTTTTATCCCTTTCTTCATCAATTATTTTTGCTAGTATGCTCATCATATTTCAATTATTTTTACTCAAGATTTTTTTTCATGTCAAATGCTTTCAAATAGGGCCTTTTCATCACTTTGTAGCTATAATTGATCACATTTTATACTCAATCATTCCTTTTCTTCAAATTTAATAATTTCAACGCATTCTATGCTATAGTGCTCAAGAAAGCAGGGTGCAAAAATTTAGGAATTAAAAAAATGAATTAAGGTAAAAATACGTCTGCTAAATAAAAGCTACAAGTTTAAAGGGGTTAACTAGTGATATAATATATGAAAAGGCTAAAATTTACAAGACATATCAAAGAAGGCCTATTTTCATATTATAATCAAAGCAATACTTTTTATTTCGCTTCAATACATGCAGGACAAGTTCTAGACTAAGATGAAAAACATGAAATATATACAAAAAAAAAATCCTCACCACATATTACACAAGTATCAATCAAGATGGATCAATTCCACTTCTAAAACAGATAGGGTCATACAAACTACAAAATAAGGGTAATCTATATAGAGAGTCATAATCATGAGCCTAGGTGTCAAAAAGTCTATTATTTTATTTTATTCTCAAACACTTACAGAAAAGTACTACTCAAGATTAGGCCTAAATTGCTAGTATCAACTAAATTAAAAGACGTCTTTCTTTTTCACTCAAAATTAAAAATAAAAATACTCCTAAAAATTTAAAAAAAATGAAAAAAATTATTCCTAAGAAAAAATAACACGGTTCAAATGGTCTCCTCGGAAAAGAACGAAAAGAAAAATCAAGGGGTGACTGAAGTATGCTCTACTAAAGATATAAAAAAAACTAAAAACAAAAATTATTTTAACCTAAAGAAAAGTAAAATCTTTTTGTACTTTTTTTATTTTTTCAACTAAAAATAAATAAATAAAAGAAAATCTTATAGCATATTTCACCCTAATAAATATTAGAAGATATCTCATCCTACACTTAAAATTATGCATTGTTCCCCCTCTCTAGGGCTTAGCTCGCAACATGTTTCTTCAATTTTCATGAAGGATCGCACACATCCTACACTTAAGTTCAAACATGCTCCTTTGCTTTTAATTCAGATACTTAAACCTCCCTAAATTTGCATAAACAAAACAAAATAAAATTAAAATAACAAAAAAATATGATATTATATAAATAAAAAATAAGAAGTTAAACTACTAGTTAGGTTGCCTCCCACTTTCTCTTCCACTTTGAACTTATGAATTGTACTCCTAACTTCTTTTTTAATTTTCTATTACACTCAAAGGGTGGTGGTATAAAAATAAAGGAACCAAAAATAGAGGTTCTATGTTGCACTTCTTGGCCCTTAAACGAGGAATGTAATTTTTTGATATTGGCACAACAAATTCAGGAATATAGACACAACAAGGACAAATGATTAGAATGAGGTTCAATACCTCTTCATTTATGAATTTCATTATTATTTATATCCTCATATTTACACACACTACAGTTTTCTAAAATAATATTATATACTTTCTAATATAATTGTAGCGTACTCTTCTCAACAATGACAACATCAATAAAAGTATGACCAAGTATTTGACCCTTCAATTTTAGCTCCTCAATTTGGCTTATAAGAATTTTTTTAGTCTCACACAATTCATAACTAAATTGTTGGACGTTTCACACATTAACCTTTGCATGTAAATCTTCTTTTAAGTTGTGAATATCCAAGACAAACCTATCAACCTTTTGAATGAACTCATATTTTCTGCAAGGAAAGTCAACTTTCCTATCATGCTCTCATTATGACCCCACAATAAGGATCAATAAAATAGGACTCCTCATCACTTTACACTTTCTCTTGTAAAGATGTCATATCAAGAAGAGTAGAAAAATATAAAAACTAAAATAAAAATAATAAAAATAAAAATAACAAAAAAATATATTATAAATAAAATATCTACAAGAAGTAAAGACTAACAATTAGCTAAACACAACTAGTCTAAACCTATGTCGTATTCTTGGCAACAATGTTGAGATTTGATGTCACCCAAATTACATCTCGCAATGAGATATAAAACAGTTCCTATAAAATATAGAACCCAACTAAGATTGGAGTCAATCCCACGTGAAATATGATTAGGACTTAGGTTAATGTGGTTATAGACTATTAATCGACCATTTTCAAATGGGGGTGAGGATTTAAAATAACAAATAAATAGTTTGAAAATTGAAGTAGCAAGTAAATAAATATCAATTTATAGAGAGAAAATCAATGAGAATGATGAACTAGGACTGTGTTCCCCATGACTTCATAACTACATATGTTGTTCAAGCTAGCAATCTATTCCAATGCGTTGCATGGAAAATCTAACAAGTTAGGTTCACCTCAATGTCTCTCGACCTTGGTTAGATGAATTTCACTATTCTCCTCTTGGTCTCCTAGTGTATCACTTTTTAACCTTTGTTCTTGATTGTCACAACTCAAACCAGGGCCTGACCGTGACAGATATCTGAAGTCCCACGTGAATCGGAGATCACCACTTGCTCCTAACCAAATCAAAAATATCATACCCTAAGGTCAGATGAATTTCGAACATAGAACAAGATAGCGTGCAATAGCTTAAAGAAAAGTTTAATGCATATCTATAACCAACAATTGATGACCGACCAATAACCATAGTAATCCAAACAAAGCCTTCTAACAATGAACCAAAATTGAATATCAATAAAGTGCCGGGACATGCCCCCAACTATAGCCGAAAATAAGTCTAAATAGTCTGAGACATAAGAGACCAAAACATGAAATGTGGACTTCTGATGTATGAAAGCTCACCACTTTGATGTCAATTCATGAGCTGATTCCGAATCCTAATGACTGGGTAGGATAAGTAGAAGTATGACCCATTCCTACATCGCATGGGAATACAACGTCCAAAGGCGATTACCGGTTGGAGCGCTAGCATATAACTCAGGGATAAGGATAATATAATGTCATAATCAACAGTTTAAAATCACTCATAAGCAATGCACACAATCAAATGCATATACATATATATTACATGTTGGGATAGGGAACAAGGCTTAACATGCACTTTTAAATCTTAGTCTGGATTGTGTAGCTCAACCATCACAAAATGTACCTACAGGATATACGGGCCCCAACTCTCACCCCTGGTAGGGCCTCAGTATGTGTAGCCACACGAATCGAAGAAAAATTTCATATATATACACGGGGGACTCGAACCTCCCAGTCATATACTAATGCGACTTAAACACCTGATCATGTAATGATTTATGGGGGACTCGAACCTCCCTGGTCACTTTGACCCCCTACATCAGCAAATGCGATTTCCAGTATCGGTCGCTCGGACATTCACTTTCACGACTCAGCTACACAACCCTTATTAGAGCCCAATTAAAACAAGTATCACACATTCCCATTCATTAAACTATATTCCACATTAAGACGTACATTGTTGGTATCGTCATACCAACTACACTTGTAAGGTAATAACAACATACCAAAATAATTTTCATTAACTTAGGGAAAACAACTCCCTTTGTTTATTAATACAAGGTGGGGGAAACACCGACTCCATTTGTTTATTAAATCAGACCATTGTGTTTCAAATACTTCTTTATATCATGCAATAGTTCAAGACTAGTTCGATTTTACAAATTCCCATATTTCTCATAATTAAAAACCAGTTTCACATTATGGGGTTGGGGTCATAACCATTTACAAAGTTGTAAGTTTAGGAAAATCACAATTCCCTAGTTCATTCACCGTACCCATGCACCCACAAGTTTAAAAACCATAATTAAAGCATGAAAAATCATATGTAAACAATGAAAAAACATTGTTCAACAACAAACATTCAAAAACCTCAACCCTTGATATAAAACCCACATGAATATCTCATGAAAAATACTTTAAAATATGTGCTTTTAATAAATTAACATGAGGGAAGAGTAACATGCCTTAAACACCAAGAAATTTGGAGAGAAATCGATCCTTGATCCCTTAGATGACCAATTTGATGAAACCTTAGCTTGTCTTGATTGAGGGAATCTAGAGAGCCTTTTAGAGTATTTAAGAAGTTACTTAGATTGTTTTTGAGTGCTAATAACACCCTAAAAGGGTTATAAGATATGGGTATTAATTTGGGTAAGAGGGGAAATGTTCAGAATACCTTTAACTTAAAAGTTGGAAACGTATCGCCCTTAACTACGGGTAAATTAGTGACTTGTAGCCACTTCTTACGACTTGTTACCACGAGTTGTAACCAAGATAGTCTCTAGGACCCCCATACACTGTTGACCCCACTACTCATTGGTACCATTCGTAATGGGACCCTATGAATCGTAGGGTCCAGTCGTAGTCAACACAAAACCCAATTGGATAAATACTAGACATCCTACGATTTGCACTCAACAACTCGTAACAAGTCCTTACGACTCATACTGAGCCACTCGTACTCGGAGCAGAACTTAGCCACTAAATTTCTGATTTGGTTATGATTCCCTCCCAATGACTCATTATGAGTCTTTATGAATTATATCCCCAAGTCGTACCCAAGAAAGCAACCCAAGGACAATTCACTGGACACCTTATGACGAGGCTCACCTGACCCTTCAAAATATGTTACAACTTGTCAGGTGAGTCGTTACCAGGGCAGAAATCTCAGAACTCAAAAGAATTTTTGAGGACCAAAAACCTGGGGCATTACATACTCCCCCTCTTAGGATCATTCATCCTCAAATGATAGAACAATGTATTTATTAGCACGATTTCTACTCTTACCTTTAACAAAGACAAAAATCAAAGATGCCAGGGAAATCACTCTTTCCTTTAACAAAGTCAAAAAATAAAGATGTTAAGGAGTACACATACCTTAAGCATGATTATCCAGAATGGGAAACAAGAATAAATACTTGGACTTTATGTCCTCTTCGTCTTCCCAAATATCTTCCTCAACCTTTTGGTTCCTCCAAAGAACCTTTACCGGTGCCACATCCTTCATCCGCAACAATGGACTTGCCAATCCAAAATCTCAACTGGGACCTTCTCTTAGGATAGGGAATCAAGATACCCACCTTCTCCGATAGGGAATCAAGATACCCACCTCCTCCGAAGAAAAAACCATCGAAGTATCACCTATACTCTTTCTCAATATCAAAACATAAAACACCGAATGAATATAGCTCAAACTAGAAGGCAACTCCAATTCATAGGCAACATTACCAACCTTCTTTAAAATCAAGTATGGACCAACATAATGGGGACTGAGCTTCCCTTTCTTACCAAACCGCATCACTTCCTTCATGGGAGACACCTTTAAGAACACCCAATCACTAACACTGAATTTTAACTACCTTTGCCTCACATCCGCATAGGACTTTTGGTGACTTTGGGAGGCCTTAAGTCTATCCCAAATCATCCTTACCTTCTCTATGTCTTGGTGAACCAAATCGGGGACAGGCTACTCTATTAACCAACCTTAAACCACCCAATAGAAGACCTACTATAACACCCCAATTTGCTGAACCAAAACGCTACATGGTGCTCATGACCCTGAAGGACCACAAGCTAATCCATGACTGATATTTGTACTTGTATACTGCATAAAATATTGAATAATGTGGAAACATTCACTGAAAGTCCATAAGGTTCAATATTGAACATAAAATGGATGAAATAACATCTGCGGGGTAATACAATACCCAAAACAAAACTATAAACACTGAAGTCTTAAACATAATAATCTGCATCTAGTCTGAAAACCTCTACTGTCTGAATAATCTGAATAAGAAGTTGATGGAATATGTCCCTAACTAACTCCAAATAATAACTAATCAATGAAATAGTGGAGAAATAATCATATCCTCGAAGGATGAGGACTCACTTCTATTCTGACTGCTGAGACTGGAATCTACTGCTGATCTGGAACTCGTATCTTTGAACCTATGGTGTAACATAAAAAGAAAGCACTATAGCGAGAATGTACTGAGTATACATGTGAGGTAGGCTAATGCAAAGGTTAACATGCATGAATAATGCTAGCTGACTATCTAACATGAATGCGAGAATGCATACATAAATACGTAATTGTAACTGATACTGTGATATCGTGATTACTAAATTTGAATACTGATGACATGACATACTAATAGCTGATATAAATGATAGCATAAATAGTTGTATCTGAATATAACTGATAATATGGGTGACTATATCTGACAGTCCTGAATATGATAGAACTATCTGAGTTTCTTACCGTATCTGAGTCGACTGTATCTAACAGTCTTAAATCTGAAGAACTATCTAAGTTCCTTACTATATCTGAGTCGACTACATCTGATACTCTTAAATCTGAAGAACTATCTGAGTTCTTTTACTGAGACTGGTACTGAAACCATGGGAGGTAGTATTTAACCAACATACCCCTGATACGCCATTATGGCTGAGTTGGGGTCCAATCTGTAACCCCAATTGGAAGGGTATCAATACCACACCACTGGTAAGAATAAGCTGTGGGTGACCCTTATCTGATAGTGTTCCCAAAAGAGAATGGTGGGGCCCTTATTAGACAGTGCTTATCCATATCATCAACCCTCATCGGACAGTGTTGATGTCTCAACCTATGCTAGCTATATAGTTCTGGAATACAAGGATGACTTCTAAGGATCACACCCTCATCTGATAGTGTGTGTGTCCCCATCCTTGGGTTCACTCGGTGCTAATTCCTACTCCTATCTGAATGGACACTGAATATGATTTACTGAGCTGAACATGACTGATGGAATACTGCTGATATCTGGCAACTGACTGAGTCATGAGATCATGGAGATTTTCCCTGAGTCATAAGACTATCTTAAGTCTAAGGATTCATAGCTTAACTAAGAGTATCGTGAAAACATGACATGATTCTAGGTACACAGCTAATGTTTCAGGTACAAGTACCCCCAGGACTCGATGGAAGGAAACTGACAAAGCATAACTTACTTGAATACATAATAATCATCATAATATATTTACTGAAGCATTTCATCAAACATGTGATAGACATAAGCTTGTACGTACATGGGGATTTCATGATATAATGCTAATTAGACACTTTCCCTTCATCCAGGCATTCAACCAAACACATAGTAGGCATAGAATATGTAAACAACATCATACAACAATTAACTGTCGTGATTCAATTCCAATTTAATCATTAAAGGGTTTAGTCCTAAGGTTTCATGAATCTAAACCGATACAAATCAATCCATATGGAATTTAACACTCATTCATGGAATACAATTCAATTACTCATTATCAACATGAACAAAAGTGGCCCAATCATGAAATTCATAAGAAAATCCATAACTTGAATTTAGAAAAAGGATTCTTGGGCTTCATGGACGAAATGAGTCCATGAATGAACACTATGCATACCTTAGTTCATGATTTCGTGAAGATTGATGGTGAAACCTTATTGAATTTGAATCTCCAATAGAAACCCTAGCTTGTTCTTGAGAGAAACTTGAGATAAAATAGTATATTTTGGGTGAAGAATGGCTAAATCATGTACTATTGGGTTTAAATAGGGGTAGGAAATTGATCCTTTTAACCCTGGACGCGTCATTTAATTTCAGTAAAATTTTTCCGAACTAGGCCCCAAGCGCGACGCGGAGTTATTGCGCCGTGTCACTAGAAATTGACAATTGGAAAATTGAAGGATGGCGCGACGCGGAGCCATCGCGTTGCCCCTTTCTTCGTGACCTAGAACTTTGGCACGACGCAGGGGAAATCACGCTGAGACATTAGAAAAAAGACAATTCTGAATTTGAGTGTTGGTACGATGTGCCATAATCGCGGACACCTACTGGAAATTGCCAAATGCCATTTCCTCTTATGGAACGGTGCGCCACTGACTAATATGGCACTGTTTTACGACGGGAACTTGAAATAGTCATAACTTCTTACCCAGTGATCATATTTAAGAGAATCATATATCGATGGAAAGATTATTGAATTTCTCACATGACAAAAAGTGAAAATCTTGAAAATTCCTCATGGAATAATTATCATTCACTTTAGAAGCTAATACTAGGCATTCTTGGGATGAAATTTACTAGAAAACTTTGGGGTATTACACCTACACCTCCTACTATATAAGGCCTCAAATAGAGACACACCAATACTAGAGTAATAACTGTTATTGTAGGCAAATTCTATGAGAGGCAGGTGGCCAACCCAACTACCCCCAAAATCAAATACACAAGCCCGAAGCATATCTTTTAGAACCTGAATTGTCCTTTCTGCTTGCCCATCTTTCTGCGGGTGGAAAGCGTACTAAGGGTCACCTCAGTCCCCAAACCTTATTGGAATGACCTACAAAAGTAATATGAGAACTATGTACCCCGATCAGATATGATGGAAATTAGAGTACCATGCAACTTCAAAATCTCCTCAATGAACAGCTTAGCATAATCCTAAGAAGAGAAATTTGTCCTCACTAGCAAGAAGTGAGAAGACTTAGTCATCCTATCCATGATGACCCAAATTAAATCAAATTGCTAGCGAGACCACAGAAGATCGATAACAAAATCCATATTAATGATCTCTTATTTCCATACCAAAATCTCAATCTCTTGAGTCAATCCACTGGGCCTCAAGTACTCTACCTTCACTTGCCGACACACCATGCACTTAGCCATAAAATTGGCCACATCCCACTTCATATTATTCCATCATAAATTTTCTTGAGATCATAATACATTTTCATCAAACCAGGATGAATAGTATAATGCGACTTATGAGCTTCGGCCAAATTTCTTTCTCGCAACCCATCAACCTCGAGAACACATAGTCTACCTTGGTACCTCAAGATACCATCACCACCGATCTATCTACGTATATCATTCTTAATTTGCATCAAGATAGGATCCAACATCTGCTTCTCCTTCACTTCAGCACCAAGAGATGACCTTGCCACTTTTTGAACAATCACACCACTACCATCTTCAGAATCCAAGAGACGAACTCCGATATTAGCCAAATAGTGAATATCCTTCACCAAATCCCGCTTATCCTCATACACATAAGACAAACTTCCCATGGACAACCTTCAAAAAGCATCAATAACTGCGTTAGCTTTACTTAGATAATAGTAGAAACTCATGTCATAGTCCTTGAGCAACTCAAGCCATCTCTTTTACTTGAGATTCAATTCCTTCAAAGTGAACACGTATCGCAAGCTCTTAAGATTTGAATAAATACCAACATGAACCCCATACAAATAATGCCTCTAGATCTTTAATGCAAATACCATAGCTAACAGTTTTAAATTGTAATACCCCATATGTTTCTAAGCTAGAAAGTGAACCAGTTTTCCTACATATGAAACCTTTTATCCTGTGATTCGCATTTTAGTGCATGACTTACAATGAGTATCCTAGCAATAATATAGCTTATGATGTGTTAAGCATGCTCATATGAGTCACTTAGAGTAATGCAAGTTAATAGCTTTTGAATCCATCAAGTTTTAGTGTGTGATTCTGCAAGAGTAACCTTTGAACGAGGATGACTTGATTGATATGTGATATTTTGGCAGATTTAGACCCACTAAATTGTAGAGAATGAAATTAGCTTTCCAACGAGATAAATTTTACCAAAATATGACACCTGAGCATGAAGTTATGGCCTGGCAAAGAGAAGTACGATGCCTAACAAATTGCACGTGGCTACTGGACCAAGTGTGCGATGGCATGTGCGGTGCACAACCTCTGTTGTGCGATAGCATGTGCGATGCACACCTTAACTTATGTGATAGGATGTGCGGTGCACATCTTAGCATGTGCGATGAGGTGTGCGACACACACTTATGATTTCAGCCATGAAAACACTTAGTTTTTGAGTTATTTTGAGGATAATTAAGTCTTTTAACACTCCTTACATGTCCCTAAACTTAACTTTATGAAATTTATAGCCTCTAAACACACTACAACCCTATTAACATCTCAAATTTCATTATCCAAGAGCATAATAGAAGAAAAACAACTAGGGTTGCACAATCAAGCTTGAAGATCCAATTTCAAAGAAATTCCTCCATCAATCATCAAGAATCTTCCTTCTAAGGTATGCGTAGTGTTCATCTATGGATCCAATCCATTCATAGATCTCAAGAACCATGTTTTAAATACTATTTTGTGAACTTTTTATGGTGATATGAGCATGTACATGTTGATGATTTTTGGTTAAGTTTCAAGATGATATGTAGAGGTGTTTTCATGGAATATATATGCTTGTTAGTTGAAAACTATAAACTTTAGGTGGTGTAAAATAGTACAAGTTATGAAACACACCTATGCCTTAAAGAATGCATGCAAGGTGTTCGATAAAATTCTTAGGATACTTGAAATTCATGTTTATATGGTTCCATGATGTCTAAATGACAAGTCCATGTTAGCTATATACTTTAATATGAATTTCATGCTTTTCATGTGTTGCTAATGTTGTGGTATGAAGCATGTATGATCATGGAGATATACAATATACACATGAAATATAGCTATGCACTCCCTACCATGCTTAATATGTTTAGGAACTACATGATGTATAATATCCCCTATTTATGATAATGTGAATTGTGGACTCTGATTTTATAATCAAGTCAGTCATGTTGTGTCAGTTTCCTTCCATCGAGTCATGGGGGTATTCGTACCCAAAAACTATAGTTGTGTGCCTAGAGCCATGCCATGTTTCACGATATACAAAATCAAGCCATGATTCAGTAGAATTCAGTCAGTCATGTGACTCAGGAAACCTCATGGTCTCAGTCAGTTATCAGATATCAGTATTATTCCTTCAGTCAACGGAATTCAGTAAGTTCCACTCATGTATAGTCAATTAAATTATGTTCAGTCTCTTTATATGGGAGTAAGAGTTAGCACCGAGTGAACCCGAAGATGGAAAATCACCTGTATATGAGGGTATGATTCTTAGCAGTCATCCTTGCGTTCCAGAACTATGTAGCCAGCATAGGTTGAGACATTACAGCCTGTTATATGAGGGTAGATGAGGTGGCTTAACCTGTTATATGAGGGTTCCCACCCTTCTCACTAGAGTTACCTATTATATGAGGGTTGCTTATTTGTTGTCCTTACCAGTGGCGCAGTATTGACACCCTTTCAGTCAAGGCAGAGATTGGACCCCAACTTAGCCATAATGGCACATATGGGGCATGTCGGTTTAAAAACTACCTCCTACAGTTTCAAAATTAGTCTCAGTAAAAGAACTCAGATATTTCTTTAGATATCAGTATAACAGGATTGTCAGATACAGTCAAATTCAGTTATAGCGTGGAACTCAGATAGTTCCATCAGATTTAAGACTGTCAGATACAGTCGCCCATGTTATTAGAACTACAGTTTTAGCTATGTCATTTATCAGTAAGCCATGTATTAGCATACAGATCTAGCTATCACGTACTCACGATCTCAGTTACTATGTATGTATGTTTACACTCTCACATTCATATAAGTAAGTTAGTTAGCATTGTTCATGCATGTAAACCCTTTTGTATTAGCCTACCTCACTCGTATATCAGTACTCCAGTTGTACTGACGCATTTGCGCTATGTTGCTTTCTTTCATGTTACACCATAGGTTCAGAGACACGAGCTCCAGATTAGTAGTAGCATCCAGCCGCAGAGTTGCAGTGAGTCCTCATCCATTCGAGGGTGATATTATTTTATTTCATTTATTATTTTAGCTCAATTTTGTTTGACAGAGTTAGTTGGAGATATGTTTCTTCAAATCCTTATTTAGACAGTACTTAGAGGCTGTCAGATTTAGTTCAGATTTGATTTAGTTTTTAGTTGTTTTGGGTATCTTTCACCCATATGGATATTATGTTTTGATAGATTTTTATTCAGTTGAACCTTATAGCCTATATGTTCATGCTTTCCACACTATTATGTTATAAATTATAGTGTACAGGTACATATATTAGTCATGGGTTAGCGTGTGGTCCCTCGGGGTCATAAGCACCGTGTAGCATTCCGGTTCAGATAATCGGGGCGTTACACAAATCGTAGGTCGGATAATTCTTCTCATGAACCTTTAACTGTCTAGAAGCATACGCAACCACTTTGCCATGCTTCATCAACACGCAAACCAGTCCTACTCGGGACGCATCATAATAGACAACAAAACCATGGCAGAGTCAAGACCGAAGCCAAAGTTAACTTATCCTTCAACTTCTTGAAACTACCCTCACAAGCATCAAACCATACGAATTTTACCTTTTTCTGAGTTAACTTAGTCAATGGGGCAACGATAGAGAGAAAATTTTCATAAACCTTCTATAATAGCCGGCTAAACCCAAGAAGCTCCAAATATCCAATGGATTCGTGGGTCTAGTCCACTTCTTAACCATCGCAACCTTCTGTGGATCTACTATGATCCCTTCACTAAAAAAACATGACCCAAATAAGTCACAACATCCAACCAAAACTTACACATAAAGAACTTTACATACAAACGCTGATCCTTTAGGGTTTGAAACACAAGGCAAAGGTGATCGACATGATCCACCTCACTCTTGGAATACACCAAAATATCATCAATAAATATAATCACGAAAAAATCTAAGAGTTAACAGAAAATAAGATCCATAAATACGGCCGGGGCATTGGTCAAACCAAAGGACATCACCAAAAACTCAAAATGACCATACCGCATTGGAAAAGTCATCTTAGGGATATCCACCTCCCTAATCTTCAACTGATGGTACCCAGACCGAAGAACAATCTTGGAAAAAAACTATCACCCTAAAACTGATCAAAGAGATCATTAATCCTCGAAAGTGGATACTTATTCTTCATGGTTACTTTATTCAGTTGTCGGTAATCAATACACATCCAAAGGGAACCATCCTTCTTACGCACGAAAAGAACCAAAGAATCCCAAAGAGACATACTAGAGTGGATAAAATCCTTGTCAAAAAGATCTTTTAACTGCTCCTTGGTTTCCTTTAACTCAGCCAGGGCCATCCTATAAGGAGGAATAGAGATACGACGAGTGTTCAGAAGAAGATCAATCTCAAAATCAATTTCCTTATTAGGAGGTACACTAGAAAGATCATCGGGAACACCTCAAGGAATTCACAGACTACAGAGATAGTCTACAAAAAAGGACCACCGGATCTAGAATCCTTAACATGTACTAAGTGATAGAGGCATCCTTTGGAAACCAATTTTTGGGCTCTAAGATATAAAATAAACCTTTCCTTAGGAACTAGGGAACTACCTTCCCATTTGATTACTGACTTATTTGGGAAATGAAAACTGACCCTTCTAGTCTAAAAATTGAGAGACACATAGCACGAATGCAACCAATCCATCTCCAGAATCACATCAAAGTCTAATATGTCCAACTCTATTAGATCTACCAAAGTCTCTCTACCATGAGTTGATATAACACAACCCTTATAGACTTTTCTAGCCATAATGGAATCATCCACCGGCATGGACACAGAGAAAGGATCTAGAATACACTTAGGATAAAAACCAAAATAAATAGCCACATAAGCGAGAGTAGACCCAAGATCAAGTAGGCAATATACATCATGAGAAAATAGTTTAAGCATACCAGTAACAACATCGGGGGATGCCTCATAATCCTAGCGAGTGTCAAGAGAATACAGAAGATTTTGACTAGTGCCAGAGCTAAAAGCAGAAGTAGCACCCTTGGTGTAGGAGAGGGTAAAGTAGCAACAAGAATTCTATTCACCCCAGAAGAAACCTTAAAATGACAATCCCTCTGTAGATGACCTGTTTGATCATATTTAAAGCACTCATTCCTCCCTTTCTTGCAAAACCCATAATTCACTTGACCATAAAATCTACAAAAAAGATATGACAGAGATGCCTGAGCCCCTCTTTCCTGTGACTAGGCTTATGGTTCTCTAAGTCCACTATCATTCTAAGAATGATGATCATACGATGACTTTGGCTAAGGAGCACTAGTTGTAGAGTAGGAACTAGAGTGGCCTCACTTTCTTCTTATACCACTTCCAACTATCTCTACCACTTTACTACTGACCTCTATCCTAATCCGAATAGCAAAACTTCTTACACTACCTTTTACTTATATTTGTTTGCTTCTTATTTTCTTTTTCCACATGTTGCATATATACCACAAGTCTAGAGATGTCCATATCTTTGTTCAACAAGGTAGCCTTGCTTTCTAAGATCAACTCATGGGACAACCCCAAGATAAAATTCTTTATTCTGCCTCATGCTAGACACCAATTCAGCAGCATAATGCCACAACTGAAGAAACATCAAGGCATACTTCTTTACTGATATCCTGTCTTGCTTCAGATTTACAAATTCCTTGGCCTTCTCCTTTCTCAAATGCTGAGGAAATAAACGCTCAAGGAAAGCACTAGAAAAATCATCCCATAAAGAAGACTCAACTTTATTAGCCCTTGACTGGTCCCACTCCTTATATCATTGGTATACTACATCCTTTAACTAATAATTTACGAACTCCAGACCCTCCACTTTAGTAGCATGCATCATACGAAAGATCTTTTATATCTTATCAATGAAGTTTTGAGAATCTTCCTCAACTTTAAAACTAGTGAAAATAGGAGGACTCAACCTTATGAATTCTCTAACCCTAGTCGCCTCATATAATGGGAAACAAAAGTAATACGCTCAGTTTAGGAGGCCACCAACTGGGTAAAAAAATGAATCAACTGACAAAACTCAGCATTAGACACATCAGCTCGGGATACTTGAGGAAGAATATGGAGAACTGGTGGACCTTCCTCAAGGAAATTAGATACAATAATCCTAGACTAGGTATGAACTTCTGGAGTTGGATGAGCTCTGTCCATATTATTGTAACACCCCATACTTTTACCTAGCTTAAATACGTCCCAAAAATATCAAAAACTTCTTTTAAAGATGAATACACTTTTATACATATGGAATTTTCAATATTTTGACTTTTCATTATGTGAGAAATTGAATAAGATTTACATCGATATAAAAATGGCCCAAATCCGACACTCGAGCGAAGAGTTATGGCCATTTTAGTAAGATATTGTACCACCTGAGCCATCAGCGCATCGCAGAGCCAGCCAAAATGGCAATTTTCAAAAACCAGTGAGCCTCTACGATATTGGCACTTTACGCCAAGGCTCAATTTTAGACTTGTCCTTTTCCAATATTCCAATGTGATACCATCGCATCGCGGTGAACTTCCAGGTCTCAATTAAAGTGTTAACGCATTATTACCATGTCACGCCACCATGTAATTTCCCAGTTGTCATTTTTTAGTGGCTTGGTGCGATGGTGACGCATGGTGCTAAGGGTCCAGATTGAGAAATTTCACAAAAAATTAAGGTTGCGCCCAGGGTTAAAACAGTCCTTTCCCATAATTTTATTTCGCCCAGATGTGGGATTAAGCCCTAAAAATATTTAAATCCTTCATTATTCACTTTTCCCCCCAAAATCAAAAGGTATTTCTCTCTCAAGAAAACAAACTCTAGCTCTCAAGAATCAAGGTCAATCCTAAGAATTTCTCCAAGAACTCATCAAATTAAGATATGTTAGATGTTCATTCATGGATTTTTACCTGCCTTGGAGCCCAAGAATCCTTTTTCAAAATACAAGATTTATGATTTATGATTACCATATTTGAATTAGATTGAATTCATGTTCATGGTGTTGTTTGAGTTTTAATCCATGATTTAGATTATAAGTTCCAAGAATTGATTCTAGTATGTGTTGAATTATATGATATTCATGATAAACCCTTCAATTTACAAGTTGATTATTGTAACCATGTCAATCCTAAGTATTTATTATATAATAAACCAAGTATGCTTCTTATGTGTTTGATAAATTGTCTATGAGAATGAAATAATTCCATTATAGCATGCTTACATGTATTCCCCATCCATGTACAAGTTAATGCATTACAAATGTTTGATGAAATGCCTCTATGAATGAATTTTGACCAAGTGAACTTTGTTATGTTATTCAAGATAATGATTTGCTTTACTTTTCATGCTATCGAGTCCTGGGGGTCTTTAATACCAGATAATTTAGCTATTTACCTAGAGCCAGTGTCAGTGAAAGGATAGTATCAGTCATGTCACGATCAGTAGTACTCTCAGTCAGTTATAGAACTCAATAGAACACAATCAGTTATAGAACTTAGGAAAACTCAGTAAACTCTGTATCAGTCCAGTCCAGTTTAGTATGATCAGATCAATGTCTTTTAGTTGGAAGTAGTATTCAGCACCGAGCGAGCCTAGGAATGGGGTCTCACCCGTTAGTTAGGACTAGGTCCCTAGAAGCAATACCTAAGTTTCAAAACTACATAGCCAACGTAGGTTAAAATATGTCACCCGTTAGATAGGACTGACATACTTAGGGATCACCCGCTAGTTTAGAAAGGATCTCAGGGATCACCCGCTAGTTTGGGAATGATCTTCGGGATCACCCGTTAGGTAGCACTGACTCTACAACAGTTGTTAGTACCCATGGCATGGTACTAATACCCTTCTAATTGGGGTTATAAATTGGACCCCAACTCAGTTACCTTATCTTATTTGGGGCATGTCGGTTAGATGATTACCTCTCACAGTTTCAATTTTAGTCTTCAGTCTAAAACTCAGTTTAGTTCTATAGGTTCAGGACTTTCAGAAACATTCAATCAGTTATCAGTAACTTTAGATATCAGTTGTACAATTATCAAAACTCAGTACTTAACTTTAGAAAAGCTCAGTTATAGTATATACGTACTCTTATATTCAGTTACTCTATATCATTTAGTCAGTTATTGTTCATGCATATGAACCCTTGTATTCAACCTTACCTTATTTAGCATACCAGTACATTCCCACGTACTGATCACATACCCATTTCTTGTGCTATGATGTTTCATATCATAGGTTTCGATGCTCAGGTTCCTGACCGCGCTTAGCCAGAATTAGCCAGCAGTAGTAGATTTAGCAGTGAGTCCTCATCTATCTAGGATATAATTTTAATTTTAGTATTTCACTTTAGTAGTAGCTCAGTAGTCAGAGTTAGTTAGGGGCTTGTCCCATCAACTCCACCTTTCAGACAAATTCAGTTAGAGGCTTTTCAGACTAAATATTCAGATAGTATTCCATTTTACAGATGTTATATTTATCAGTATTTTAGATGTTTTAAACCTTATGGAACTTCATCCTATATTTTTTTGCATTAATTATAGTATTATTATTCAGTGCTCACAATAGATATCATTCATGGGTTAGCTTGTGGTCCTTCAGGGTCATAAGTACCGTGTGGCGACTAAGGGGTAGTCCCGAGTCGTTACAATTATCCTTAGATGGGATAGCAGAGTTGTTACGAGCATTAGATATTCTAGGAGGCATGATATAAAAAACAAACATACGAGAATTAGAGAAGATTTGAGACCTTAGACTTTACAGCTTGAAATAGAGCAACAAGAAAGGGAAATATTCCTAAATGCCTCGTAGCCTCTCCCTTATAAGTGTGGTGTACTACACACCCATAAATGAGACTCTACTTGACATGGATGTGTTAGAAACCCAATGACACAAAATTTAGGCTCTGTTACCATCTTTGTCATGACCCGAATCAGGGCTTGGCCGTGACGGGTATCTCAAGTCCCACGTGGACTAAAGATTATCCCCTACACCTATCATGAACCCTCATTGTCTTGTACATACATTGGGTGTGCTATGCATCCTCAAATATGAGTTTTAGGCATCACAACATGAGGCTGCTTCAGGGACGTCCAAAAGTTGATTTAAGCCTCCTAAGTAAGGGGAAATATTATCAATTGATATATTTCGTGTTGGGCTTCCCAAGGATGACCTAAAACACTATAAAAGTAGAAATTAGTTACAATTTACACCATCTTTGGATCAATACATGAATTGGAAAGAAGACAAGTAACAAGAGGTTCAAACTAGGGATCTTTCTTTGTTAAATTTACTTTGTTGTAGTATTACTTTATGAACTCATCTGTGGTGATTATTTGTAAGAATATGACTGGATAAACACTCTCATAATAGGGTTGAGGCAACAAACACGATTGTGTAATTATGGTTTGATTGTTGGTTTGTATGTTTATCAAGTACGTAATTATTCTTATATTCGTGTTTTAGTATTCTAAAGCGTCATGAACTTTAGGATAAATTATAGTCCCAAAATGAATTGACCATAGGAGTTAAGAGATGGAATAAATAATGTAGAAGTGGGGATAATATCTTTAATCATTAGAATCGAATTGTTAAAGCGTGATTTGTGTTTAGGATAGAGTCATACCTAAACTCCCCACTCGATTAATAAAATGGGAAGATAGTTTAATGCATTCAAGTTAAAGAATCACATCCCCTCTCAATAATGTAGCTGTAAGATTAATTAGGGTATATGACTAAGACGATGACCATTTCCAAGTTATAACATCAATCCCATAGATTAATAATCATGATAAACACCAGCACCGACTAGAAACCATAGTTATACATGAATGTGAAGTAATTGGCTTAACCCTAGAAGCTCTCATTATGTTGTTTAAAATCCAAATTTCATAGTGTTGTTATTTTTATATTCAATTTATAATCAACAAAACACAACTTCTTAATTGGTTATACTCGTACTTATTTAACCTCATTAGTAAAGCTTGAATTGGATAGTTGTTAATCACCAAGTCCCTGAGGGATCAATATTCAAATAGAAAGGGCCACTTTATTACATGGGTGACCACATACACTTGTATATGCGCTTGAACATAACAAGTTTTTGGCACTATTATCAGGGACTTAAAAATTGGCAACTTTTCTTAATTTTAGTTTTGCTATTTTGTTTTGTAAGTGCTAACATCTTGATCTTAGCTTCTGAATTTGTGGGTACAGGTCTAAAACTGAAGTAATATGGCAAGGAAAAATGATTTTCCTGACCCATGTCAGGAACCTGAACAATGCTTACATCAGCTAAAAAGAGAAGTAATCCATCTCTATTGCATGCCGTAAGTTCCACAGGATGAATCTAATCCTGCAGCCATGGGTGACAAACAACTAGCTTTTATGATAGTTCACAAAATAGAAATTCCACTTGCAGTCAATGTTACCTCTGCCATTCGCAAACCAGAACATAGATGTAAATTTGAGCCCAAACAGAATATGGTGTAGTTATTTCACAGTGGGAAATTTATAGGCCTGTCATATAAGGATCCACAGTTCCATCTATAGAACTTTTTAGAGACCAGTGATACCTTTATTCCTACTAGAGTCTCCACAGACTATGTGAGGCTCACACTCTTCCCCTTTTTACTTCTGGGAGAATCAAAGAAATTGTTGAAGGCAGAACTTTCAAACACTATCACTACATAGGATGACCTGGCAAAGAAGTTCCTTATTTAATTCTTCCCATCTAGCAAGACTGCAAGGTTACGTAGTGAGATCGTAAGTTTTAAGTAGAAGTCGTACGAGAACTTATATCATGTATGGGCAAGGTTCAAACCTCTTCTCAGGGACTTCCCACACCATCAACAGAAGAATGAGGTATTAGCCCACACTTTTGTTGAATCTCTTGACCATATACTAAAATTTTGTTAGATTCAACTGGAGGTGGTCAAGCTTTGGAAAAAACTTATGATGAGCTATATACTTTTGCTGAACTAAATTGAGCAAGGTAATCCCGAATGGTAGAGGGATAAGTCTAGAAATATAGTAAAGAAGCCTGTTGGGAAATTGAGGTGGATAGTGTTACAGCCTTTTCCACTTAATTTGTCAACCTTGCAAAACCAAATAATGACACAGTTCAACAAGTTGGGAGCGAACCAATCTCAGGCCCAAGTAAATATAGTCCAGCAAACCATCTTGGTGTTAGATTTATGGAATATATGGCCACTCTGTAGACTCGTGTGGAACGAATCCATAGTTGGTAAACTTTGTGGGAAATGCATAAGAGGGTAATCGAATTATGGTAATGCCTACAACCACAAGTTGCAGAGTCAACCCAACTACTCATGAGGTAATAATCAGGCTAAGACTCAACAGTTTCAACAACAGTAAAACATGTATGCAAGTAATATTAAAAATACCTTGAAAAGAATATTGGCCAACCAATAAAAAAAATAAGTGACCTGCTCAAAATAACCTAGAGACACAGTTGGGGCAGTTAGCTCAGGCCCAAAATACCATACCTCAAGGGGGTTTGCCAAGTGCCATAAAAAATCTGAAACAGGTAATGGAAATCACCTTGAGAAGTGGTAGAGACTTGATTGATAGACCTCCAAAGAAAAATCAGGAGGTACAAGTAGAGTTAGATCCAAAGAAGGCAGTGGAGAAGAAAGTTGCAACCAAAGATGCTAAAAATTTGGGGAAATCTAAGTACCTAAATATAAAAGCAGTTGAGCATGTACAAGAGAGACCACCACCACCATTCCCTCAGAAGTTCAAAAAGTCTAAAGAGGTTATACATTTTAAGAAGTTCTTTGACACGTCATAGAGCTTCTCATTAACCTCCCAATTTTAGATGTTATTCATGGTTGCCTAAGTATGATAAGTACTTGAAGGAAGTGGTGACTAATAAGAAGAAGCTGGGTGCCATCAAGATGGTGGCACTAATGGAGAAATATTGTTCAATGGTAATGAGTAAGATGATGAAAAGTATAAGGGTCCAAGTAGTTTCACCCTCCCCATACAGATTAATGAAAGTGATGTAATCCATGGTTTGAGTGATTTGAGGGAGAGCATTAATTTGATTCCTATATCTATGTTTAATACTCTTGGTTTAGAAAAGTTGAGTCTAAGTTCTGCGGAGCTCAAAATGGTAGCTAAAACAAGAGTAGTGCCTAAAGGAATAATCTAAGACATCCTCATTAATATTGGTAAGTTCATTATTTACTGATTTTATTGTTCTTGATTATGATACAAATAATAGGGTACCGATCATACTTGGATAAAACAAGAGGAACATTGATTAATGTTAGAGAGGGCACCCTCACAATTAGGATGAGTGATGAAGAACTAGTCCTCAAGGTTTATAAAACACTTAATCCACTAAATCACCCCAGATTTTAGCCCTTGAAAATTTCTTGATCTTTGAGATCACTTTCCTAGTTTCAACTGGACCCTATGATTTATAGGGTGTCCTGACGAGTCATTGGAATGAGTCATAATCAAACTAGTAAGTTTGTGGCTTGATTCTGCTCTAAGTATGAGTTGTTCACTAATAGCCGTAAGGATATGTTACGAGTCATTAGGTGTAATCGTAGGGTGTCTAGTGTACGTCCCAAATTAGGTTTTATGTTGACTACGAATGTTGAGTAGTGCCATTAAGTCATAAGTATAACAGTGTAGGGTGACTTTGTGGTACATCTTTGGTTATGACTCATGGTGATAAGTCGTAAGGAGTGGTTACGAGTTAAGGGGTTGACTCGTAGTCAAAGGCGACACTTTTTTAGCTTTTAAGTTGAGCTCATTCTAGTCATTTCCCCTCTTACCCAACTTAAAACCTGTGTCTTATAACCTTTTTAGGGTGTCATTATTACTCAGAAATAATCTAAGTAACATCTCAAATACTCCAAAATTCTCAAGGTCAAGAACACTTAAGGTTTTTAAGAGGTTGATCAATTAGGGATCTTAAGGGTGATTTCTCTTCGTACATCTTACTATCATAGGCATGTTACTCTTTCCTCATTGTTAATTTTGTAAAAGCATATGATTTAAAGTATTGTTTATGAGATTGTTGTAATGGTTTTGAAATAAGGGCTGGGTGTTTAAATGTTTATGAATTGAACAATGTTTCTCATGGTTTATATAATATTTCTATGTTATAAATATGGTTTTGAACTCATGAGTGCATGGGTATGGTGAAAGAACTAGGTAATTATAATTTTACCAAACTTGTGACTTTCAAAGTGGTTATGACCCTAACTCCATATTATGAAATTGGTTGTAATTATGAGAACTGTAGAAATTTGTAAAATTGAACTAGTCTTGAACTAATGCATGATATAAAGAGGTATTTGAAATAAAATGGTATGATTTAACAAACAAAGAGAGTCAGTGATCCCCTCCATGTATTAATGAACAAAATGAGTTGTTTTCTCTAAGTTAATCGAAACTGTTTTGGCATGTTGTTGTTACCTTACAAGTGTAGTTTGTATGATGATACCAACAATGTATGCCTTAATGTGGAATTTTATTAAATAAATAGGAATGTGTGATACTTATTTTAATTGGGCTCTAATAAGGGTTGCGTAGATGAGTCTAAAAGTGGAGGTTTGAGTGATCGATACTGGAAACCACATTTACCGATGCGGGGATCAAAGTGACCAGGGAGGTTTGAGTCCTCCTTATTTTTATTTCATGATTAGGGAGGTTCGAGTCTCCTTTAAATTATCATATGATCAGGTGCTTAAGTTACCTTGGTATATGTTGGGAGTTTTGAGTCCCTCATGTACATATATATAAGATTATTCTCCAGTTCATGCAGCTACATATACTGGGGCCCGACCAGGGGGTGAGAGCTGCGGCCCATATAGCCTATGGATACTATTATATGACTTGAGCTACACAACCAACACTAAATTTTTGAAACACATGCTAATCCTTTTTCCCCATCCCGACATGTGATATATATTATTGTTTATGCATTTGATTATTTGCATTGATTTTTAAATGATTTTAAACTATTAATCAAATCGTTATGTTATCCTTAGCCCGAGTTACATGCTAGTGTTCACCCTGCTAACCATCTTCGGATGATGTATCACACCACGCGATGTAGGAATTGGTTATACTTCTACTCCTCCTACTGAGTAACTTGGATTCGAGATCAACTAGCGAGTCAGATTGAAGTGGTGAGCTTTCATACTTTGGAAGACCCCATTTCATGATTATGGTTTCCTTTACATTTCGACTATCCCTTTGGATTTAGTTTTTGGCTATTGTCGAGGGCATGTCCCGACACTTTATTAAAATTTAATTTTGGATCATAGTTTAGAAGGCTTTGTTTGGATTACTATAGCTATTGGGCAGCGTTGATTGGTCGTTTAGCCGGCTGCCAGTGGTTGGTTATGGACATGGATTTAAAAATTTCTTAGAATATTATACGCTATTTTATTATATGTTCGAATTCAGTCGACCTTTGGGTGTGGTGTGTTTGGTTTGGTTAGGTGCAGGGGGTAATCTCCGATCCCTGTGGGACTTGAGATACCCATCATGGCTAGGACCTAGTTTGGGTCATGACATCCACCCTCCCACTATAAGGATTTGTGTATAATCACAACTATAAAAGTGGATGAATGTGGGGTGAAGGAGTGCAACCCTCCATTAATCTCTTCATACTATCTCTTAGAGTTGCCCAGGTCACCAATTAAACTCAAGATTGAAAAGTTAAAAGAGAAGCTTGAAAAGGTTAGTGATGAAAATGATGTTGACCTTGAGAGTAAGCTCTCAAGAGGTAAAAAAGAGTAAGAAGATGGCTTTTGAGTAAGAGAAAAAGGTTATGGATGAAGAGTATTGACGTGGGTTGTGCCGCAACACTAAATCAAGCATTGCTTGGGAGGCAACCCAAGTTAAGGTAGGAATTTATTTTCTCATTTTTCCTTTTTTAGTGTCACCATTGTTTTTGTTTTTGGTTGAGTCAAATATTGATGAAAAGTCTGAGTACAAGAGATCTAAGCTAAGGAGCATGGAAAAAACTAGGTGTGGGTTCCATTGGACCTCATTGATGATTAAAGATGCTACTAGCTAGGTCTAGAGGTCTCAGGGAGTATTTCTATCCTTGCTTTGAGTTATACTTTGGGGACAAAGTTTGATTTTAAGTGTGGCATGGGAAATCATCCGATTGGTTAGGGTGAAATGTTGCTATAGGATTTTTATTTTAGTTAATTTCTAGTTTTGGACTAAATTTGAAAAAAAATAGGAAAAGATTTTTGCTTTATTTGTTTTTAGTTTTTGTTGTTGGTGTCGGTCTAGTAGGAGCACACTTCACCCACCCCCTGACTTTTCTTTTTGGTTCTTTTCCGAAGGGATGTCCTTTGAACCCAGTATTCCTTTTTCATTTTTAGGAGTACATTTTAAAATTATTATGTGATGAATAAGTGAGATTTTCTTGCTAGGTTCTATTATAGATTATATGATGCAAGTTGATTGAGTATAAAAAGCATGCTGATTATGTTGGATGACTATTTTTGAGATACCTAGGCTCATTTTTATGACTTTTGTGCGATGTTAGCTTAATTTTAAATTTGTGCTAGTGCATGGTTTGGATTCTATAGGGATCCTACTTGATTTGACCATGTGCCATGTGTGATGTGAGCTTTCTTGTATTTTCTTGTTGCATATGAATATCTAGAACTTGTCTCGTATATATGCAAAGCAAAATAAAGAATTTTAGGTTTTGGAGATGATAGAGGCATTTCTTTGATAGCCATGATTATATCCCTTTTTGTCTACCCTTATTGTATGATCTTAGTTAGCCCCGTTGAACCTTTATCCTATTCTTTGGTAGCCTCGTATGTAGCTTATTTCCTTTCTTTAATTAATCTGGATTTGATCCAAAGCTCCTAAGTGATTTAGTTAAAAATTAATATGGTTAAAAAGTGTAAAATTTAAGAAGAAAAAGGTGAAAGTGAATCCCCAAAATAGAAGCTATTGGTGTATGTAAAAGTCTACGTGTTGTTGTTTGGAGTGATATAATGAATAGAGAAAAAAATTGATCAAAAGTGAATCATGTATTGATAAAAATTACTCTCTACTGAATGTATGTGAACTAGATTAAAGAGATGAGGTAAAAAAAGATAGTCAGAAGAGAGAAGTGGTGAAAGTTTGGTTGTTTATAAAGGATCCGAATGTATAATATGATGTATTTGCGCTTAGGGAAGATAATCACTATTACTGGCCTAAATAGTATTACTCGTCCCTTAGGCTACATTACAACCAGTAAAGTCATATTTGATATCAATCCTTGATGTTCTGATATTAGTGGAGTACTATATTAAGTGAAGGCCTATGGTTCATCTTATGTAGCATATGAATTCTTTGTGTAAGTGAGTGGAATTTGATTCTTATACCCGTTCTTGTGATGAATTGGATATTTGTGAGTGAATATGGGTAACTCTTTTGTGGTGAGAGTGCATATTTAATGATATTTAGGTGACTTGTATGATCTTGAGGCTAGAGTGTAGAGTCAATTCTTGAGGCTAGAGTGTTTTGAAGTAGTGTTAATGAGTATCAATTTTTACAATGCATGCTTAATGTGGAACTTGCTATTCATGTAGTCGTTGTAGTTATATCATGAGTGTATTAGTTATTGTAGTTATTTTAGAGTCTTCCTTGATGAAGCTTGGTGCAAAAGGGTTGTTCGAGCACAAACAAGGTTTAAGTGTGGGGTAATGATCATAGGCGTATTTATACTCCTAAGTGTCATTATCTATGCATGTTTAGCTTAGTTTTGAGCACTTCTTTATGAGCTTAATGAGTTATTAAGGGTATAGTTGTATATTTATATGTTAAAGAGCATGTTTAGAGTGTTTAAGGTTTAATTGAAACAAGTTAAGAGTCAAAAAGATCAAATAGAGTTTAGACAAGGAAACTAGTTGTGCTAGCTTGAGCTATGCTTGGTTCTAGTATACTTTGATGAACTCTATTGTGTCGTATGAACTAATGCTTGTTATTTGATATTGTAGAGGAACACTAGGTTTTTATTTTTTAGAATCTAATTGAAGCATACAAACAAGTCCTAAGAAGTGGGAAAACAAGGATCAAATGCACGCCGAGATAGGAGCCAAATGAAGCAAAATCGGGCACTTTGGAGTACCCCTTGCATCGCATATCTCAAGGAAGGCCTAGGGGGTGGGGGTGGTGATGTGAAAAAAACCCTATCTCAACCCCTCACTATCTTGGCCTCGCGTTGGGTGTCCCTCCATGACCCCAAATGTGAGTTTGAGCCTTGCGACACGAGACAGCCTCTGAGACGTCAAAAAGTTTATTTTAAGCCTCCTAAGTGAGGGGTAATGATGTCAATTGGTCTATTTCGTGTTGGTCTACCAACAGAAGACCTAAAACACTACAATAAAAATGCGTAGTCATAATTTTAATCCACTTTTGGATCAATACACTAATCAGAGAGGAGACAAGTAAGCAAGGGGCTCAAACTAGGTTTTTTAGTTCTTAAACTTTACTTTCTTGTAGTTTTACTTTACGAACTCATGTATGGTTATTATTTGTAAGATTATGAGTGGCTAAAAACCCTCATTATAGGGTTAATGCTACAAATATAATTGTATAATTATGGTTTGATTAGGTGTTTACTTTTATCAAGTTCTTAATTGTTCTTATGTTCTTGTTTTACTATTCTAAAGTGTCATGAACTTTAGGATAAACTATAATCCTAAAAAGAATTGACCATAGGAGTTGAGGGACGTAATGAGGAATATAAGGAGTGTTGATAATATCTTTAATCATTAGAATCTAATTGCTAAAGCATGATTTATGTTTAGGATAGTTTAATGAATCCAAGTTAAAGACTCACATCCCCGCTCAACAATGCAGTTGTGAGATTAATTTGGGTAGATGACTTAAAGGATGGCCACTCCCAAGTTATAACATCATCCCTATATTTCAATAAAAATGATAAACACCAACACCGGCTAGAAACCAAAGTTATGCATAAATGTGAAGTAAATGCCTCAACCTTGGAAGCTCTCCCTATATTTCTTACAATAAAAAGTTCATACTATTTTTATTTTTGTGTTCAATTTATAATCAACAAATATATCTTTTTAATTAGTTATACTCGTACTAATTTAACCTCGTTAGTAACGCTTGAATTGGATAATTGTTAATCACCAAGTACCCAAGAGATCGATATCCGGTTTGAAGGGTCATGTTACTACTTGGGTGAAAATGTACACTTGCGTGTGTAGTTGGACGCAACAAGTTCTTAGTGCCATTGACAGGGACTTGAAATTTGGCAACTGACTTAATTTTAGTGTTGCTATTTTGTTTCATAAGTGCTAACAACTTAATCTTAGCTTCTGAATTTACAGGTACAAGTCTAAAACTTGAGTAAGTTGGCAAAGAAAAGGGATTTGGTTGACCTATATCCTGAACCTGAGTGATGCTTTCATTAACTAAGTAGAGGAGTAGTCCTTCTCTATCATATACCGTAAGTTCCAAGAGAAAAAACTAATCCTACCACCATGGGTGATGAACTACCAGCTCGTAGGATAGTATGAGAAGTGGCAATCCCACTTGCAACCAATGTTACCACTGCGATCCGCATATCATAACCTAAAGGTAGATTTAAGCTCAAATAAAATATGTTGTAGTTGTTGCACAGTAGTGGGCAATTTGCAGGACTATCACATGAGGATCCATCTGTAGAACTTTTTAACTATCAAAGATATTTTTATTCCCACTAGATCCTCCACAAACTATGTGAGGATTAAACTTTTCCTCTTTTCACTTTTAGGGGAAGCGAAGAAATGGTTGAAGGCTGAACCTTTAAACTCCATCACTACATAGGATGATCTAGTGAAGAAATTCCTCATTCAATTTGTCCGATCTAAAAAGACTGCAAGGTTATGTAGATTCTAAATTTTAATCACCATACCACAAAAAATTATTAGATTCAGTTCCAGATGGTCAAGCTTTGGAGAAAACTTACGATGAGCTGTATACTTGTTGAATCGAATTGTGCAAGATAATCTCGACTGGCCGAGAAATATGTCCAAAAGTATAGTAAAGAAGCCTATCGGGATGATTAAGGTGGATAATTTCATAGTTTTTTCCGCTCAATCATCATCCTTACAAAATCAAATGATGACATAGTTCAGCAAGTTGGGAGTGAACCAACCTCAGGCCCAAGTAAATGCAGTCCAGTAGACATGATATTGGTATGAGATTTGTGGTATATGTGGCCATTCTATAGACTCATGTGAATCGAATATGGAGTTGGTGAAATTTATAGGCAATACACAAAAGGGTAATCTAAATTATGGTAATGCCTATAACCATAAGTCGCAGAGTTAGCCCTACTCATGGGAACATAATCAGGCTAAGACTTAGTAGTTTCAGTAGCAGCAGAACATGTAGGACAGTAATATTGAAGAGACCTTGAAAAGGATCCTGTCCAACCAAGAACAACTAGTTGCAGAGATTAAAAACCAACAACTTGATCAAAAGAATCTAGAGATACATTTGGGGCAGTTAGATCAGGTCCAAAATACCAAACCTCAAGAGGGTTTACTAGTGATATAGAGAATCCAAAGTAGGTGATAAAAATCACCTTGAGAGTAGTAGAGACTTTATTGACAGACCTCTAAAGAAAAATCAGGAGTTATAGGCAGAGTTAGTCCTAAAAAAGACAGAGGGGAAGTAAGTTGTAGCCAAAGATACTTAAAACTCAGGGAAGTCTGAGTCCCCCCAAATAAAGGAAACTGCACTTGTAAAAGAGAGACCACCACTATGATTCCCTCAGAAGTTCAAAAATGCTAAGGAGGATGCATGTTTCAAGAAACTCTTTGACACATTCAAAGAACTTCATATTAACCTTCCATTTTTAGATGTTTTGTAAGGTATGCCTAAGTACGCTAAGTACTTAAAAGACGTGATTACCAATAAGAAAAAGCTGGGTGACATTAAGACGCTGATACTAATGGAGGAATGTAGTTAACTAGTGATGAGTAGAATGCCTAAAAAGCTTAAGGATCCAAGGATTTTCACCCTTCCCATACAAATTGGTGAAAGTGATGTGATCCATGCTTTGAGTGATTTGGGGGTGAGCAAAAATTTGATGCCCCTAGCTATGTTTAATACTCTTAATTTGGGAATGCCGAGGCCAAGTTATGTGGAACTCTAAATGGTGGACAGAACAAGAGTAGTTCCTAAAGGAATCACCATAGACGACCTCATTAAGGTTGGTAATTTCAGTATTTCTGCTGATTTTATTGCACTTGATATGATGTAGATGGCAGGGTATTGATCATATAGGGATGTCCATTGTTGGAGATGGGAGAAGTATTAATTGATGTTAGAGAGGGAACCATCACAATGAGGTTGAATGATAAAGAAGTGGTCTTCAAGGTATACAAAAAACTCAATCTACCCCCCTAAACTATAAGGATTTTTGCATAATTATGACTATGAAAGTGGATGAGTGTGGGGTGGATGAATGCAAACCTCTATTGACCTCTTTGGACTATCTCATAGAGTTATTCAATTCACCAATTAGGCCTGAGGTTGAAAACTTAAAAAAGGAGCCTAAATAGGCTAGTACTAAAAATGATGCAAACCTTGAGAGTAAGTGATCAAGAGGTCAAAAAAAAAATAAAAAAATAGCCTTCGAGTAAGAGGAAAAAGCTATGGATGAAGAGTAGTGATATGGGTCGTGCCGCGACACTAAATCAGATGCTGCTTGGGAGGCAACCCAAGTTAAGGTAGGTATTTTATTTTTTTATTTTTCTTTTTTAGTATCACCATTGTTTTTGTTTTTGGTTGAGTCACAAGTTGACGGAAAGTCTCAGTACCAGAGATCTAAGCTACGGATCATGGAAAAAATTGGGTGTGGGGTCCATCGGACCTCATTGATGATTAAAGATGATTCTAGCTAGGCCTAAAGGCCACAAGGAGTATTTCTATCCTTTATTTTGAGTTGTACTTTAGGGACAAAGTGTGATTTTTAATGTGGGGTGGAAAATATTTCGATTGGTAAGGGTGAAGTGCTGCTATAGGATTTTTATTTTAGTTATTTTCTAGTTTTTGACTAAATTTGAAAAAAAATACAAAAAGATTTTCTCTTAGTTTGTTTTTAGTTTATGTTGTTGGTGTTAGCCTAGTAGGGGCACACTTCACCTACCCCTTGTTTTTTAAGTTCTTTTTCGAGGGGGTGCACTTTGAACCCAATATTTTTTTTTATTTTTAAGAGTAAATTTTATAATTCTTGTATAAGGAATAAATGGGATGTTCTTACTAGGTTCTATGTGTGGTTACATGATACAAGTGGATTTGAATGTAAAAGCATATTGATTGTGTTGAATGACTATTTTTGATATACCTATGCTCATTTTTATGTCTCTTGTGCAATGTTAGCTTAATTCTGAATTTCTGCTAAAGATTTGTTTGAAGTCTATACGGATCCAACTAGATTTGAGCATGTTCCATGTGTGGTGTGAGCTTTGTTGTATAATTCTTGTTGCATATTGATGTCTAGAATTTCCTGGTGTGTGTTCAAAGTAAAATAAAGAATGTTGGGTTAGGATATGATCTAGGCATTTCTTTGATAGCCATGTTCAGACCCCCTTTAATCTACCCTTAGTGTATGCTCTTAGTTAGCCCAACTGACTTTAGCCTATTATTTGGTAGCCTCATATGTACCTATTCCATTTCTTTGTTTGAATTTAATTTGATCCAAAATCCTAAGCTCTTTACTTACAAATTAATATGGTTATGGAGTGTAAAAATAAATAGGAAAAAGGTAAAAGTTAAGCCTGAAAATAGTAGCTATTGGTGTGTGTAAAAGTCTATGTGTTATGGTTGGGAGTGATGTAATGAACAGAGAAAAAATTGATCAAAAGTGAATAATATGTTGATATAAAATACTCCCTACTAAATATATGTGAACTAGCTTAAAGAGATGGGGCAAAACAAAAGAGAGTGGAAAGAGAGAAGTAGTGAAGTTGTTTAGAAAGGATCCCAATGTATAATGTGATGTATTAAAGCACTTAGGGAAGATAGTTACTATTATTATCCAGAATAATTCCTCCCCATACCTTTGCATAAATTACAACCTGTAAAGTCCTATTAGATCTTAGTCCTTGATGTTATGATATTAGTGGAATATTACACTAAAGGCAGGCCTATGATTCATCTTATGTGGCATGTGAATTCTTTGTGAGAGTAAGTACAATTTGATTCTTATACCCATTCTTGTGATGAATTGCATATCTATGAGTGAATATAGGTAAATCTCATGTAGTGAGGGCACATGTTTGATGATATTTAGGTAACTTGTATGATCTCTTTGACTTAGTAATATGCATGAGTTTTCCAACTTTGTTGAGTCAATTCTTGAGTCTAGAGTGTTTTGAAGTAGTGTTCATTAGTTTCAACTGTAACAAGGCATGCATAATATTTTCATGTAGTCGTTGTAGTTCTAGCTTGGGTGTATTAGTTGTAGTAGTTATGTTAGAGTCTTACTTTATGATTCCTTATGTAGAAGAGTTTTTCGAGGATGAACAAGACATTAAGTGTGGGGTGATGATTTTAGGCATATTTATACTTCTAAGTGTCATTATCTATTTAACTTTGTTTTGAAGACTTCTTAATATGCTTAATGATTTTGTAAGGGGGTAGTTGTGTTTTTATATGTCTAAGAACATGTTTAGAGTTTTTAAGGTTCAATTGAAAAAAGTTAAGAGTAAAAAAGAACAAATAGAGTTTAGACGAGGAAACTAGTTGTGCTAGCTTGAGCTATGCTTGGTTCTAGTGTACTTTGATAAATTGTATTGTGTTTTATGAACTAATGCTTGTTATTTGATGTTGTATGGGACCATTTGAGGTTTTTTGGAAGCTAATTTAAGCCTATAAACAAGTCCTAAGAAGTGAGAAAACAAGGATCAAATGCACGCCGAGATAGGAGCCAAATGGAGAGAAATCGGGCACTTTGGAGTACCCCTTGCACTGCACACCTCAAGTTAGGCTAGGTTTGGGGGTGCTTCGAGACCCCTATTGCAATCCCTCACTGTCTTGGCCTTGCTTTGGGTGTGATCCACGAACCTAAACATGAGTTTGAGTCCTCGCGATGCGATGTAGCCTCAGGGATGTCCAAAAATTAATTTTAAGCCTCCTAAGTAAGGGGAGATATTGTCAATTGATATATTTCGTGTTAGTGTACCCAAGGACGACCTAAAACACTGTAAAATATCATCACTTAGTCACAATTTCATACCACCTATGGATCAATAAAAAAATTAGAGAGGAGACAAGAATGTAAGGGGCTCGAACTAGGGCTCTTTGTTCTTAAACTCTACGTTCATGTAGTTTACTTTATGAAATCATCTATGGTGATTCGTTGTAAGGATATGAGTGGATAAACACCCTCATTCTTTGGTTGAGGCTACAAACATGATTGTATAATTATGGTTTGATTGTTGGTTTACATGTTTATCAAGTACGTGATTGTTCTTATGATCTTGTTTAACTATTCTAAAGTGTCATGAAATTTAGGATAAATTATAAACCTAAAACGAATTAACCATAGGAGTTGAGGTATGGAATGAAGAACATAAGAAGTATCATATCTTTAATCATTAGAATCTAATAGTTAAAGCATGATTTTAGTTTAGGATAGAGTTATACTTAAATGCCCCACTCGGTTAATGAAATGAGAAGATTGTTTAATACATCCAAGTTAAAGACTCACATCCCCGCTCAATGATATAGTTGTGAGATTACTTTGGGTATATGAATTAGAGGATTACCATTCCCAAGTTCTAACATCATCCTCATAGATCAATAAAAACATGATAAACACCAACACCGGCTAGAAATCATAGTTATGTATGAATGTGAAGTAAATGCCTCAACCCTGGAAGCTCTCATTCTATTGTTTACAATCCAAAGTTCGTACTGTTGTTATTTTTATATTTAGTTCATAATAAAAAATATGAAACTTCTTAATGGATTGCACTCGCACTTATTTGACCTCATTATTAACACTTGAATTGGATAGTTGTTAATCACTAAGTCCATGAGGGATCGATATTCAGCTCAAAACGGCCACTTTACTACTTGGGTGACCACTTACATTTGAGTGTGTACTTGGACGCAACAAATTTTGGGAGTCCATCTAGTATTCCATGTCTCTATGATTAAAAGCTATCATGGGGATGTATATTATATCATTAAATAGGACTCAGTTTTGTTAGATAAGGAGATGGCTTATGAAGAGGAAACGATGACGATTCAAGATCGAGATGTTCAAAAATTGAGGATGAATAAAATTCATTCAGTTAAGATATAATAGAAGCATCGTACAGTTGAAGAAGCTACTTGAAAAATTGAAAAGGACATGCGGGACAAGTACCCTCAATTGTTTGAGGATTTATGTACTCTCTTCTTTCCATATTTTAGCCTATTTTTCTTATTTGATTATTTGGGGATGAATGATGGGTAAATTGGTATCTATTTTAACAACCCTTCCTAATGTTACATATAAGTCTCTCATTTAAAATTTTATGCTAAAATTCTTTCTGGATTTGAAGTGATAAATTTAGGCTAGGCTAGTTTCGAATGAAATATGATCGAGGTGTGGTCTAGGATAATCCGAGAATGAATTAGGTCAGTATGATGGTGTTTGACTTGATTTCTAGTTGTATAAGAGGAAAATGAATCCGTAGGATTTTATGAAATTGAATTCGGGTAAGTAGGACTCTCAAAATTATCTTAACGTAAAGGGTATTGTTTGGGTTGCCTTGAAATTAAGGTGTATTGTGGAAAAGGGAAGTTTTGGGCTAAACCAGGCATTCTGCATTGATTATGTCACTATAGTAATGTGTATGTCTCTATTGAGACATGCCTAAAATGGAGAAAGTCCCACTATAGTACCCAGTTAATACGGTCAACGATCGCTATAACAACATGTGTCGTTTGTTTTATTTTAACCCCCCCCCCCCAAGTAGTTTATTTTTTAGAATATTTTGGGGGTAAGGGAGAGATGATTTGGGAGAAAATCATCAGCTAACTATTGTTTTGCTTCATTAAGGTAAGGATTTCATCTTTATTAATAGTAAATTGATAATCTGGCCTTAAAATTACTAGTTTACATAGTCCAGAGATAATTAAGGGCTGATTTTAACTGGTTTTCTAGTGAACGAGAGTAATTTAGGTATATAATCAATGAGGTTTGGTTAATGATTGTTAAATTTTTCTTGCATATCACTAATTCACTAAATTATCCATGAAATTAGTAGTTCTAGGTGAATTAAGTTAGAAAAGACCTAGAACGGGGAGGGGGTGAATATGAACTTAGCCTTAGGATTTGGTTATGAGTTATAATCCCCAATATTGTAGGTCATTTTATTAATTATGTATTTGTATATATTTCTAGATCGAGATCAAACAAAAATTGCATGGAAAGGCAATACTCCAGCTTAGTGGAGTTGTGCAAGCTTGGTTCAAGGTAGGTGATAGTATTGTAGTTTAATCCAATTTGTACTATATGTGCATGTTAACTAATTCTTAGTATGACTTGTTAGTACATGTTGTTTGGTGTGGTCAATTCTATGAATTTATCTTGTAGTAAAATTTTGACCTACCTTATTGTTAAATGAGGAATATTTCAGTATTTGAACATTCTTGGCATATTAGTGGAATAAGGTTGGAAAACACTTGTGTCTAGGGTTTTGGTAAATGGACGGGGTTTGTACCTTGCAAGTCATGACTAAAGGGTGGTTATTATATCCATAATGTGTATGTACAAGGTTTCAGTTAGTTTGACGATTCCATGAGTGAACCGAGGAAATGCATTATATGTTTGGTAATTTCTTAAACTTGTATTAAGTTGTTTTGACTTGACTTGATTGAACTTGACTTAATCTTTGTAATGACCCTTCAGGTCATTTCTCATATTTCCACTTATTTTCATTGTTAGAGCCTTTTCATAGCTGGCCCAAGTCATTTATGACTTGCTAGAACTGATAGTTTGGTTACTGGGCAGTTCTTTTGGTTTTTAGAGCCAATTACCTATTTTGAAGTCTTCGTTGGTTCCAAATAGCCATCGCCCAAAAAATTTAGGTAAATGATCTTGTATGTAAACTCTGACTGTACTAGAAACTTCAGAATATTACTTTCAGACTAGGTAGACTTTTAGTTCGGGTGTCGAGGCACCCGAGCACATTTTAACCTATTGGTCGAAAGTTAGAGAAATTAAAAATTTTGGTGTGGGACCCATATTTGATCAGAACGACCTCCTATGGTAAATACCATTACTTTATTGCATCCAAAACGTCAAATTTGGTGTGGTTACATAGTTCATTTATGAATACGGGATAATGGATGAATACCGAAGGCTTGGTGGGACTTGGAAATTCCAAGTCCATTGCTGTCAGCTGGTGTACCACGATTGTAACTCCTCAAGCAGAGGAGATACTATGATCTCTAAGTGGTATCACGATGACAACTCGAGTGGCAGCTGGGAGGTGCCGTGATAGCCAATCTCGAGGTTGCGACAGCGACTCTCAAGGACCTGGACTGAGTATACAATAACCCCTTTTCTATAATTTTAGACATTTTTCATCCTTCCATTTGAGATCTAAACCCTAACATAGTGTGATAGCTTAACATTAAAGCTTATGGGTTCTTGGGAAGCTTGATTAATATTCGTTTTCACGATTATCTACCTATTTGAGATAAGATTTCACCCTTTTCTTCATGAAATTTCTTAATTTATTGCTTAAAATCTCGATTTATAGTGGGCTTGATTTTAGACCCAATACTTGATTTATACCCATTTTTTAGGGTCATAATTACTCGAGCATGTATGGGTGTTGCGTTGGTTTTGGTAATGCGATTTTCGTAAGTGGGACCTATATGGGGGTTTTGACATAATTTTTGGACCCAAAGCACAATGATTCAATATGGGTATCATTATTCTTATATTGATGATTAGAATGTGTTTTTGATAGCTTGGAATCTTAAGGAGTTCTCTCGGAAGGGAAAATGATGTTTTAGCGGTTTGTTAAGCTTTCTTTGGTGTCGAGGTAGGCTAGGTTTTATCCCTTGTTGGATTGAGTTACTCTATACTATTACTATGATATTGTGTTAGATTTGGGAGGGGTTTTAGGTGTTGGATTGTTGAAATGCTCCACTTGGGTTAGTTGAGCCGTTTAAGCTATATTGATACCGTAAGCCTGAAACACTTAGCTTGTTCCCTTATGCCTTAGGTGAATTGGACTTCAGTTCTCATGTTTGCATGAGAAGGCCTTAGATTACTTAAATTAGGCATAATTAACCTAGTTGCTCATGTTTTAGGTAAATTCCCTATCTTAGGGCTAATTAAGGCTTGCTTAACATCTAAAAGATGATTTAGATACGTTAAGCCTAGTTCGGGCAGAATTTTGCATAAAATGGGACTCGAGGATTAAAAGTGGACTCTTAACCCACTTTAGGCTAAGGGAAATGATAGCTTTGATGAACGTTTACACTATTTAGAGTCTTGAAAATATATGTTGAGGTAATATTGAGAAATATTGATACTTGATCGACATGTTGGTTAATGAGAGGATTGGATTCTATTGATTATGTTATTATTTATGTTATTGATGACTATATTATGACCGGTTCAATTTTGGGTATTGAATATATTATGACCGGTTCAATTTAGAGTCTTGATTATATTATGATTGGTACAATTTCGAGTCTTAATTATATTATGATCAGTTAAATTTTGAGTCTTCATTATAATATGACCGGCTCAATTCTGAGTCTTAATTACATTATGACCGGTTCAATTTTTAGTCTTAATCATGTTATGACTGGTTCAATTTTGGGTATTGATTATATTATGACCAATTCAGTTTCGAGTCTTCACTATATTATGACTGGTTCAATTTTGAGTCTTGATTATATTATGATTTGTTTAATTCTGAGTCTTGATTATATTATGACCAATTAAATTTTGGGTATTGATTATATTATGATCGATTTAATCTCGAGTCTTGATTATATTATGACCGATTCAATTTCAAATTTTGACTATATAAATATTACTGGTTTGAGTTCGGGTATACACTATGACATAATGAAATGATAAGGTGATGTATAATTGATAAGGAATGAGTAGTGAATAAATGTGCTTAATTGACAAATGGTGACTAGTGAAAAAATAATGGTTAGTTATTTAAGGATGGTGGTTTGTCAAGTGATGGCTTAATGGCGAACATTTGTGAGATTGTGGAATGATGGTTAAATGATGATGATGGTCAGTTATAATGTCGGTTGATTGAATTATTCTATCTTGAGTGTACTCTCCAGGCGTATGGGAATCTGTGATGAGTTATTTACTTTTCTGCACCAATTGACGTATGAGAGCTAATTGTGTAATTTGTGATTGATTGTGTGATGCCTTGTGATGTGTTATTATTCCAATTTAATTACTTATATTGCATGGCGATGTTGGCATGTGTTGATGCTTTACGTTATATTATTATTTTGGTTTACGTATTACTTATGCACAGTGATGATGGAGATAATTCAGGTTTGATTCTGTATCTTGACTTAGTTATGTTATCTTATATTTCGTCATTCTTATATCATGATTTAGTTCAGTCGGCCGATGATACTTATTGAGTACCCGTTGTTTTGGTACTCATATTACACTTCTGCACCTTTTTAGTGTAGATCTGAGTACTAGTTGTCGACGTTAACTGTTGTGCGTGCAGAGTTAATCATTCGGAGATAGGGTGAGCTCTTGGAGTCGGAGTAACCTATTTTTTTCTATCTTTATGATCCAGTTTTTTGTATCAAGACAAATGTATTGACTATATACAGAGTCTTCCAAGTTGTATTATGTTTAGATACTCTTGTACTAGCTCTACCAGGTCATGAGATGGTATCTTTGGATTGACTATTTTCATCTATCTATAATGTTTGCTTATTTATAGTTGTGTTGTTAAATTTCACTTATGTTGAGAATTTTCTACCAAGTTAACCCATTATGTATAACTCTAAGTTATGATTTGGCTTACCTACTGGTGGGATATTAGGTGCCATCATGACTCGTAAATCGGATCGTGACAATTTAAATACCTTGAGTTGTTGTCCTAAACTGCTTATTTGATACTTGTTGTATTTGGTGTAGTTAGAATGAGCATGGATTATCTTTTTGTACTACATTTTAGTTAAGTGTTCAGATTCTCATCTTGGGTTTGCCAAATGACCTTACTAGTACACTGTTGTTCTTGTGTGTTGATACTACACTTGCTTTTACTTTTGTTGATTGCAACACATATTCCAATAGCTCCTGAATGAACTCACTTGGGACTCTAGCGTGTGATCCAGATTTCAAGGGAGCAACTTATTCGGGCTATCATGGAATCTTTCTTTTATGGTGTTGTCCTTTGTTTAGACATATGCACTTTTCTTAAGATTTTGGGGTTGCATCCCCTTCTTGACATTCTTAGCCTATTTTGGTCCAATGTCTTTCAGATTCTAGGGGTGATTTTGGTTTAATACTTATTTTTGTATTTTCTTAAGTTGTTAGACCGAATGATCCTTAAACTATTAATAAGATAGTTTTCTTCACTTTCTCCAAGTGTTGGTTAATGCTTCTGGGGATATTAGTTATCCCACTGAAGAATAGAGTAGGTGCCACCCATATTCAATTGGGTCGTGACATAAGGTCTACTTAAGGTGTCTAAAAAAGAGTTGGTGTCCACTTAAGGGACCATCGATGTGTTTCGCCTTGCAAAAAAGTAGTCTAAAACTTAAATTTCAATTTTATAGCCCTAAGATAATTTGACCTATCGGTGAAAACTAACATTTTTCTATTATTTAGAGAACTATGCTACCTTATTTAACACTCAACTGCTACTTCGCTGATTTCAAGCTCTTTACTTCCCCAACTCTAGTGTTACTGACTTAGAAAGAGCATTTACTTACAAAAGCAACATAACAAAATTTTGAAGCTCTTATATCTCTGATGGAATTTCATCGGGAAGTCCACTGGTTACAACATCTAATTGAATGAGCTCCGACAAACTTCCTATTTCGGTGGCAATTCGTCGGAAAAGGTTCTTTACTTTGATTTTTTCTCTCTCTTTCTTTTAGCGTTAGTCTAAAAAAGTAACAGTTCAATCTATCTTATTGCGTAAGATTGTTTACACTCCCAATATATAAATTTATGCACTTTTAATAAATTTAAATAGTATTGTATAATGATTTATATTAGTGTGTATATACAATTATATAATAATAATATACATAATTATATAAAGTCATATATATATATATATAATGTTTAGACAATATATATACCTAGTACAATTGTATATAAAATGAAAAGAAATAAGAAAATTACTAAAATACAAAGACTATTATTGTATATAATAATATACGAATTTATACATTGTTATACAAAAAATAAACTGCATTTTTTTCGAATTCAAGCATCAAATTTGTCACAAAAATACCTCAAAATTGCACCAAATCATCCAAAATTTTGGATTCGATCTCCTTAATTCATAACCAAAATTGTAATCATATCCACTAGAAAAGAGCTTATTTACATAAATTCAAATTTCAAATTTTGAAGCTTTGAACTTTAATAATGGCTGAACATTCAAAAATTCATGTTGCAACTATTTTGATCCTTTGTTACTCACTGTTGTTGAAATTATTAAAGAATTTCTCATACCTACACACCCAAAAGTTTTGGATATTTGCCATCAGAAATTTCAAACCCAAATTCAACAATCTCCAATTGAAAGCGTGGGCAGGTGGATGGTGGAGTGGGATGAGGGGAAGGACCTAACAAAGATTTCTTGAAATTTGAAGATTTTACCTAATTGACTATTACGGAAATCAAATGAAAACATAACAAGAAAGGAAGAGAAAGAAACATACCAACTTGAAAAAGACGACTGATATCAAATAGTTGGTGCATGTAGAGCAAAGTCTTTTGAAGCAAAATAGATGAAAGTATATGCGTTCTCTTTTCCTTCACTTATTTTTTTTTTTGAAATGTTTTGATAAAGTGTTCCAACTCATTTTGAAACTCATTTTGTCATTATTAAAATATGCGTTATAGGAATACAAAAAATTTAAAATTTTACATTGATAAAAATTTAAGTCGAGATAACCATTTATTTCATTTAACGATCATTTAGGATAAAGAATTAAAGAGCAAAGCTTAGACCGTCCGAGGGACACTACAACAGTCCCTTGGCTTCTACAGCGAGCTTGCTGTAGCGGTGGCCTGACCATCACAACTATAACGAGTCAGTAGGTACACGAAAATCTATTTTCTTTGGAACTCATCCTAAAAAGAGGTTTACTCTTTCAAAAATGCCCTAGTGTTATTTCTAACCTAGAACAACCATAATGGAGAGGCAAGACTCTCAAGGAATGTGTTCCATCAATATTCTCATGAATTTTCCATCAGAATTACTAGATCGGAAATGGGAAACAAGTTTGCATGCACTCTGTAGCAAGGTATATTTAGGTCATTTGTTTAGTGATTGGGGTATTCGTGAGGAGGACTATATCAGCTCAAAATTACAAAATTGTGGGGTATATTTGACCCTTTTCCTATAAAATAATTATCATTTAAGTATAAATTCAATTTTCAGTCATGTGTTTTTATTAAGTTTTGCATATGTCTTGAAGTCATGTTATGGAGCTATAAAGAACGGTACCAAGGAGAATTCACTTGCAATTATATGTTCACTTGTTCTGCTAAACTCATTTGCGAAAAATTTATTTCAATAATATCAATGTTATCTTATAAAATATTTTTATATGAATCGGCATATACATGCAATACATGTGTCGATAAATTAGTAAGATTTAGGAAATTGAATATGCCATCATGTCTATCCTATTCTTGAGGGGGAAAAAGACATCATTTCCACCCTAAACTATACCCGAAAAGTCGAAGACACACCTAAACTATACTAGTGACCTTTTACACACCTAAACTATAAAAAAGTGATATTTTTTACTCCCTAGATCTGACGTGGAAAAAACATAATTAATTAAATAAAAAATGGCGCGTCTACATAAAAATATAACGAAAAAAATAATAAAAGATCAAAAACTTCCCTCCCCCACCCCCAAATATCTTCTTCTTCATCACCCCCCCAAACATCATCTTCTTCATCACCCCCACCCCAAA